>NW_027509263.1:170000-175000 GCF_048541705.1 Temnothorax americanus
TAATTTAATAATTACCCGTTGTAATTTTAGATTACAACATCCCTCCCCCGTTAAAAAGAGAAAACGAGGTTCGCGAGTTTTCGCTATATTCTTTAATTTATACTTTGTTGTATACCCATTTCTATATTTTTTTCTTATATATATTTTACATTTTATAATACCCGTGTACAATATTTTGGTATAATCGTTTACTATTCTATTAGAACCTAGTACTTACACTACGTTTTAAAATTGGTTTCGGAAATCCGTATGGTCGAAATGATCTTTCTTCGTCGTATAATGTAAGTGGTGATCGTGGGTTCTTTTTCTTTTTTATTAATACGTATATTACAGTGCTTACTATGGCTAATGTAATTATACCGCTCGCTGTCATTGGGTATATGAATTGTTTTCGGACGTAAAAATTTCGGTCGTCGTCCTCTAGGTCAGTATTCATTTTTTGTATTTGTGTTTTTAATTCTGTCAGTTCAGCTCGATGCTGAGTTAAATCGTCCGTTGTCTCGTTCCGTAATGTGATCGTTTCATGGTCATATGTAAGCGAAATATTTACTTCGGGTAAATATGTCTCTATATCTGTCTCGTATATTGTCTTTTCAGCTTGTACTGTCATATCGGTTGTCATTAGCTTACACTCCTTTTCCAGCGTAATTTTGCCAGTGTTGTTGATTATCTGCTTCTCCTCGTGTTCATTACATTGTATAAGTATTGGCTGTTCAGTTACTGTTGAATACAGCCAATCGTGTGGTCGTCGTAATGAAATCCACTTTGTTTGTGTTGTAACAGTGTGTCTGAATTTGCACATTTTGTAGTAATGTTGCTGTTGAACATACATTTGTATCTCGCACGGTGCGTTTCCATCTATACGATATACCGGTGTATTTTGTGTGCATACGTACTGTAGATTGGTAGAAGTACACTTTGCCAGATAATCTTCATCTAAAAGCATGTAGTTCACTCTTTCTTTGTCTACTGCTATTATTTTATTGTCGACTCTTACTGATGTAAGTATATTCTTGCGCGTGAGCACAGGAAATTCAATAACGCTCATTATATCGTAGAGCGGTGGTGTGATTAGGGGAAAAAGTAAGACGGTATATATTTGATTATTCTAGTAGAATGCCTTTATTGTCGTGTGTTTTTCAATCGTAAACCAGTCTTCGAGGTGGACTCTAAACGGGAAATATGATCCCGGTGGCAATTGCTGACTTGCTTCCTTCAATTGCCAGGTGATATCCTCTACTGGCATTAATTTCGGATGCATTGTTCCCTTTCTTATGCATGCCAAATATTCAAGTATGTTCTCGACGTCGCGGATTAGATCTGTGATTACCGCTATGCCAATTTCAAAATGTTCTTTTATTTCGTCTTTATTAAGGTAATCTGTAAATCGTTTTTCTAATAGATTACGATTTCGTTCCATTATGCCTTCTAATTTCTCTATATGCCCTATGGTGGCATTCATCACCTTTATCTGATTCTGCATTGTGTGGTGTAACGTTTGTTGGTTGTTTCCCAACAGTTGCAATTGCTCGTTGATGCGCTTTTCATTGTTTGCATCCATCGTTCCGAACAGTGATTTTGCTATTGAACCTATTCCGTCCATTAATCCCCTCCTTGAGTCTGTCGACGTTTTGTATATTGTGTTGATCTGCGTGAGGATTTTTGTTAAATAGTCTAATTCTCTTCTTGCGATATTTTCAAAGGTGAGGCACGTTTCCTTATGCAGTAATTGTAAAATCTTATTATCGCATGTAATTCTTGCTTCCTGTAGATATTTTTCAATTTCAACTCGTGTCTTCGATTTAGCGTTGTTAAATCAAATTTAACGACTAACTTCCATGTCTTCCGGGAATAGTGCATTCTTCCAAGCTTCTCGTAATACATCTCTGGGTGATTTTGGAATTGTAGGATTTTATAATGTGGTTCCGTTTTTTCTGCTTGGGCTAATGCTTGCCCTCTTCAGCACGCGAGTATTCTGTAACAGAGACATTCTGTTTCAGGGTGTATTTCTTTCTCTCTTTCCCCTTTTTTATGTTATTCTTCTATAAAAAGTTTTAATTTGTTTACATGTAGGCGCATTATTTTTCTTCCTTTCTTTATAGTATAATTAACATTTGAATTCTTTTCGATAATTGTGTACGGTCCTGTCCATAGGGATTCAAGTTTCTTTGAACGTCCTCGTCGTAACGTTTCATCGTGCATGAGTACTCTGTCACCTACACGAAAACTGGTTTCTTTAGTCTTTGTATCATACTGTTTTTTCGCTTTAATCTTTTCTTCTTGTACGTGTTCCCTGGCAACTTTGTTGGTCGCTCTTAATCTTTCCCGTAACTCTTGTGCGTAATCATCATAGTTATACGTGAGTTTAGGTGGTTTTGTTAGTGCTGTTGGTAATTCAGCTTGGTGACCGTATACTAGCTCAAACGGTGTATACCCCGTCGCTGTGTGCGGCGTTGTATTATATGCGAATATCGCAAACGGTATCCACTCATCCCAATCCGTTTGGTCCTCGTTTATGTAGTGTCGCAGGTATTCTGCTAATGTTCGGTGGGATCTTTCGAGTGCTCCGTTGCTTTCGGGATGATACGCGGTAGTTTGAATTTTGTATCGTTTGCTGGATCGCGCGTTTAAACATACTGGAGTGATCTTCTCCTTCTATCATAGCGTCATATAGCTTCATGGCTAGTAGATCGACTCGTTGCCCAAAAGCATGTGCGCTTTCGTTTGGCTTTTGCTTGAGAGTATTAAACTCAATCTGCAAATGGGTAGTGCTCTGCTTGGCTTGATAGCAATCTTCTAATTGTTGCTTTAATTGAGCGAATGTTTGTATATCTCGCGTTTCAAAATCTTGCATCGCTTTTCCTTTTAATTTTGTATATAAAATCGCCTGTACTAATGATTCTTCGTCTGTAGGCTGTATATTATGTACCGCATATGTGCACGCGTTTATAAATTCTTGTAATTTCTGTCGCGACGTTCCATCGAACTCAGGGATCATGCTTCGTGCTTCTTTTAACGTTATAGCATTCGGTATGGAACTACGCCGATTTCTTATATCGTGTTTCGTCCGTCCGTAATTTTCGCTCGAATATCTTTCGTTTCCGGCTCCTACTTGGTCGCCGTTTCGTGCACTATTTTCTAGTGTTATTAACCGTTCTCGTAATTCGCGCGTTTCGTCACGCATTTCTATACGCGATTCCTCTTGCATTTTCTGCATTTCCCGTAATAAATTGTATATTTCTCTTACGTCGTGCGTTTCCGTAGATAGCGGTGCGTACTGTGCGTCAGATTGTGACTGTGCCATTTCGGTTTCCTTAACTTGCGCTTGTGGCTGGTTTGTGTGAGTGCGTTCTTCTAATAGGGGTTTTCCCGTTCGCGTCTCTTCGCCGTTTTCCCGATAGTATTCGCTAGGGTCGAATATATCGCTCTCGTAAGAGGTCAATGAAAATTCTCGTCGCAAGGATACTCTGCTAGGGGTTCGGCTAACGTATGGTCTGCTTCTACGCGGTTTTTCGTCCGTCCGGTCAATGGGGTCGGTTGAGAATAAACTCTCGTCAATCTCACCAAACGGAAACTCGCGCTCAGTAACAACGTTTTCCGGTAACTCGGTTTCGCTGTCCGAGTGTCGCGTTTCTAATGCTACACGATCGTTATCTAAAGTCGCTTGTGTTGTCGCGCGCGGACTATTTACCCGTGGTAAAAATTCGTTGATTAACCACGACGCATTGGCTATCGGCGTTTGGGGAGGACTATTTTCTCCCGACATTCACGCGTAGTACAATTTTAAATTTTCTCGACTTACATTAGAATTACGGCTCGCATGGTCGCTCGCAGGCTCCGTTGTTTGCGGCTGGCCCTGGCGTGAAGATGCTGGTTGTCGAACGCAGTTGCTGCTTCTCGTTGTTCGCTGCTTCTGCGTTGTCCGCTGCGTTGGCGTTGTCCGCTGCTTGGCGTCGTCCGCTGCTTTGGCGTTGTCCGCTGCTTTGCACTTGGCCTTGGGTGTTGGCCTTTTATTTTCTTTTCGCCCTTTGGTGTCCTTGAGGATGCCTTGATCGATCCCTTTTGGCTCAGTACCGTTGTGGATACCTTGGTCGCTCAGTACCTCGGTTATTTCAGCCGGTCGATCTGATTCTTGGTCAATCCACAGATGTTCCACCGTACTTATTTCCTTCCTGGTTAGTCGTATTCAGCGCTAACTGATAGACTTTATTTGCGTACCTTAGGCAGGCTTGCTGTTGTCTTTCCTAGTTGTCCTGGTGCTTTGGTCAATCCCACCGCTGCCACCAAATTATGTTATGCCGCGTTGCCGATTGGTGACGGCTTACGGCAAAACGTTTATTATTTTTGGGATTTCTTGACCTTACGAGTTGGGACTCGGTAGGCACAGGCGGGCAGATTAGGAAGCGGTCGGGTTCGCAGGTGAAACAAGGTGTAGGCGTCGTTAAATGAACTTCACTTCGTTTTACTTTATATTGGAGCTATATTTCAGCGCTCCTGTTACACTCACTAACTTACACTTGTAGTTGCCTTTCACAATTATTATATCTCGCACGCGCTTTGTTATAATGTAGAACTTCGCGACAAAGCTTACGGGAACGGTCACGGGCAGAGTCTCCGGTGTATTACTCTCCGTCGCGGCTTCTTCGACGGTCCCTTATATTGTTTTGAGTTATGCCCTGTCGGCACTTTTCCGCCGGGTTCGACGGTCCCCCGAATGAGGTCGGTCAGTGACCGAGCGCATTCGCAATCTCGCTGTACTTCCGCGGTTCCGCGAATGTCAAAATGCGTTGTCGCACATTCTTATGCATATCGCAATAGTTCGATTGACGCGGAAGCTTGATGAACTTCCGCGTCCGCGTCAGCGTAAATTGAGGAGTCTTTCGAAAGACAATTTCCTCGAAGTCTTTTGAAAGACTATTCTATAATTTTATTATAAATAATTTAATAATTACCCGTTGTAATTTTAGATTACAACAGTATTTTACGCTGTAGCTTTCTCA
>NW_027509263.1:177500-252500 GCF_048541705.1 Temnothorax americanus
CACCACACTTCTCACATTCGTATGTATTTGACCGGAAATGAATGTCCGGGAAAGAATCTACCATATGAAATCGTTTGTATTTCGTATGAAGACTTTTGAAGTGCAATTGAAAAGGTTTGTGAGTCATTCGTTTAATTGTAATTAATTAATTATTTTTACACCATGCATTTAGCCGAAATAGATAAATTAATAAAAGTTTTTATACGGAATCGTTTGTATTTTGTATGAAGAGTTATGAAGTGTGATTAAAAAGGTTTGTGAGTCACCCAGATAATTTTAATTAAATATTTATAAACTCGGTAATTAGCCGAAATATAGATTTTTAGTTATTTATGTTAAAAGAAGAAGGCGCTAGTGTTCCCGAAGGTCCGTCTGCAATCAGAATTAATATAAACGTTTTAAAAATTATTTTATAGTGAAATAAATAAATATACAGACTAATAAGCCTGTAATTATAAGCGATAGTTGCTAATTAAGTTTGTGACTAATATTCTGTCTTGCAGAGAACCTCCGTAACGAGATCAAAGATGTACCAGCTGTGCAGGGTAAAGAGGTTATCTCAAACGCCCTGCCACAGCCCAATTGAGCGACTCAAATGTCATTACCGCTGAGAAGTACTTCTTGCCATTTGAATCAGCATGTCAGAGCTAGTCACTACGGATTGTGGTGACACAGCACTGGACTGCCTGCAGAAGTTAATCGCATAGGTATAGCCATCTCACTGGTAATGTGCCTGATTCAACGGAGCCTAACAAGCTGCTGATTATGCGCATTGTCGAGACAATCTGCGGTTGCGGTTGCTTCACCGGTCCACAGACCGATGAGGGTGTGCAGCTGCAGATTATTAAAGCTCTGCTGACTGTAATGACAAGCCAGCGGAGGTGTGGAGGTACACGAGAGTACGGTACTGTTAAACAATTCGTACTGTTTACAACGTTTACTTGGCGTCGCGCAACCTGGTGAATCAAATAACAGCCCGTGCGACTCACGCAGATGATCAACGTGATCTTCGCGCGAATGGAGACTCAGGCGGAGGAAAAGGTCGTGACGCTTGATGGGGAACATCAGCAGGAGGGTTCTGTCATAGCAAACGGCGAAACTAAAGCCGAGGTTAGTCCAGAGAATGCTCCTAGTAATGATAACATTGATTCTCAAACAATTGTTAAGAGTATTCTTGATGATGTAGTAAAATCCGTGGTGCCATTGGAAGAGGAAGTCAGTTTGGAGAACGGTAGTCCGGAGAACAACGGTGATGAGGCAGCCGCTGAGAATGACAACATGGTAACTGCAAAATTCACCCATGTGCTGCAAAATGATGCAGTCCTGGTGTTTCTCGCTCTCTGCAAGCTCTCTATGAAACCGCTGCCGGACGGCACTCCCGATCCAATATCGCACGAGCTCCGTTCCAAGATCTTGTCGCTTCAGTTACTTCTGGGAATCTTGCAGAATACCGGTCCAATATTGCGCTCTAACGAGATGTTTGTTATCGCCATTAAACAGTACTTGTGTGTCGTGCTGTCGAAGAATGGCGTGTCTTTGGTGCCGGAAGTGTTCGAGCTGTCGTTAGCGCTGTTCCTGGCGCTGCTCGCCCGTTTCAAGATGCATCTCAAGATGCAGATTGAGGTGTTCTTTAAGGAGATCTTTATGAACATCCTCGAGACCTGTAGCAGCTCTTTTGAGCACAAGTGGATGGTCATACATGCGCTTACGAGGATCTGTGCGGATGCCCAGAGCGTCGTCGACATCTACGTTAACTACGATTGCGATCTCAGCAGCGAATCTCTTCGAGAAGCTCGTCAATGATCTCTCTAAGATTGCTCAAGGTTGTCAAGCTCTGGAGCTAGGTGCAAATCAGGTGCGTTATAAGAAAGAGGATGACAGGATCCCAACTAAACAAAGTCGATCCGAAATTGATAACAAATTTTGTAAATTTGATATTAAGAAACTTATTGAAGATAAATACATATATCTCTAAATAATACACTTAAAACGAACAATATTTATTTACTGACAAAATTGATAATATTTACTTTTGCTAATTGTACATATTGGTATTTTTTAGGAGACGAGACTGTTTCTATGGTATCCAATACTTGGTCTACGGATGTGTTGGCCTCAGATAGCGAAATAGTTGAACAACAGGATCGAATATTGCTTGCTGTTCTTACTGAACAGGTTGCATCTGTGTTACCTGCCGAACCTACGCTAACCATGTTAGGCATTAGTGAAACCGCTTCTGAAGCCTGGAGCACAGATGTATTAGCTAGCGATTCGGAAAGATTAAATGAAGTAGATACCGATGACACTGCTAGTGTTGCCAGGTATATTATTACATACTACATATTACATTCGTAAAATATGATTTTACTTGAAGTAAGATATTTTCATAATTACCATTGACAATATTTTCATAGGTCTGATGATACGGTAAGATCCGAGATCGAAATAGAAAGCCGTGCTGATTCCGAGGGAAATGAAGAGACTCTTCAATCTGCAACTCCATGTAAGTATACTACAATTATATAACACGATATTAGCAATATCTGATGACTTCTGATTGCAGCTATAATTACTGATATATAATTATTCCTGATTCTAATGTGACAGGTCGTGGTGGAACCAAGTCTAATTACCGACGTAGTACAATGGAATATGTAGACAAAAACGCTAACAATATGAACAATATGGACTATAGTAAACCATTACGGGATGATAGGCTGGTCCACTTGACAATGGTAAGCAAGTTGAACGTTAAGCACCTGCGCACAATTACATCGCTGCGGCTGCAGTCGCACCGACGTTGCTATCAGCTAATCATATTTCTGCGTCTGTTTTGTCAGAGAAATCCCAAAACGGTGACGTGAAAACAGGTTTGCATTTCTTTACTTAATCCTTCTGTCAATCTGTTGTCTTTCCCAACGAAGAACGTTATACATCTAATTTGAATTTTGTGAATCAGGAGTTGGACAGCTGCATGGCGTCAGTCGGGAATACCGTAGGCCGATTAAGCACGGCTAGCGTAACATCCAGCAGCAGTTCCGGATCAGAACCTCGTGTGAAGAGTAACATTTCAACGTCAGATTTACTAACACCGGCGTTGATGTGTGCAGGCACAGATTACGCAGAATTATGTCGGAAGATGTAACATCATCCGGTAATGTCGCGGGCGGTAAGATATTAATAAATAATTATTAACAATTGTCATATATTATTTTGTTACAATATAAACGGTTTCTGTTTTAATAGTTTTGTAGAATCGAAGATAAATCGGAAAGTATATAATGCTAAAAAAAAGGAAAAGTTTTCCTGCAAGTTTTAGACAGTAATAAATTGTTCTTTTGATTAATTTCAGATACTACCGATGATATATTAGCGAAATACAGAAGAAAGCGAAGCGCAGCTAGGCGATACAGCTTCGGTCGAAAGCAATCAGTCCCGTACAAAAGAGGTGGAAGACGAAAGACTTTCAATCGATTCGAATAATGTAGAACTCTTATGCTTTTGCGGATGCTAAAAGAAAATTACGTATGGTACTTGGCACTGCTGACCTTCAACACATTCCATGGAATACTTCAGAGGTATTTATTGTATTATTTTTCAATCATGGCGTACAAAACAAAGTGATTTTGTTATGGATTACTTAATTACTTAATGTTCAAATATTCGCATATAACATTTTATTACAGAGACATTGTTAGTCGCAGAAAGAAAACGAACTGGTTGCGTTTTTACAACTACAATTGGCAGAAGCTATAAACCTGTAGAATAGAGCATTACTAGCTCATCTTCATGAAACTTTACGTTGCGTGTTGCGTGCGTCTATTTAATGACGATGGATGTAGAAAGATCTTCAAATCACTTCAAGAGGATTATCAAAAGCGATCTCCTTATATCGCATATTTAATCAGATGTCGTCAGGGATTGCTGTCGACATTAGCTCACTTAGATAGGTACTGTTTATATATAAATATCATCTTTGTATGTAACGTATAAGTAAATGTAAGATGCTTAAATGTAAAATGTTAACCGTTTAATAATAATATTTTTCAGATTATGCGTGCGAGTTAAGTGCGATCGGGATGCTATCAATAATCATCTTGTATCCGTTTGTGTGATGGTATTTTTAGAAAAAAGAAGGTTTTTCTCCTGCGTTTCTGCGAAAAGTTTAAAAAGCTTACGTTAGCAGACGAGAAACAGGATCTCGTGGATAATTTTCTAGGGAAGGACCACGTGGAAATGGATAACGATCCGATCTGGCAATGTACATGAATATAATTATTTATCTCGCAATTGATCTTAACGGAGTGTTCAGAGACGTCTGAACTTATTTCTTACTTTCAGCGGCGAGCGTCAACCAGTTAGATTTGGCGAGTCATGGTGGAAAGAACCGTCATGGCACGGGTATACCACAATGCGCTCTATCTAAATGAAGATAGAGATGTATATAGGGACCAGCTTTTTCACGGTTACATCAAAAAGTTGGCAAAGGTCGTAACTCATCCAAATCACAAAAACCTACACATTTTAAAAGTTCATCATTACGAATGCCACTGGTCATGGGCGCAGGCTGAATTGGCTGTGATATCGGCGTATAAGACTCCTAGGGATAAGTTGCAGTGTGTATTTCGTTGCGCGACTACCATCATGAATCTCCTCTCTATGGCGTCGGAAAGAGGCATACCTGCTGCCGACGATCTGACTCCCGTGCTGGTCTATGTCATAATCAAGGTATGCGATTGAAAAGAGAATTGTGATTTTAGCAAGAAGAGTGATTGTTAACGTGTGCTTAATTTCAGACTAATCCGCCGTCGTTGTATCGACTGTTCAATATGTAGACAGCTTTTACGGGAATCGATTGGAGGGAGAGGAACAACATTGGTGGACGCAATTCTGCGCCGCGATCGAGTTAAAACAATGGATTAACAGTTTTTCAAGAGTATCACGATAAATAAGATTAGATTCGATGCTGGTGATAATGTAGAAATGTATCATCATAATCATAATTTGACGATTTCATAAAGAAGAAGACCAATATCTTTGTGTAAAGCTAGCTGAACAGTTTTATGCTTTCAGTATCTTAATTAAAATTCTTAAATAGCCTCTTAAATAGTCTAACTGTTAGTTCTTTCGCACGTTATTATGTAACATTAGCAAAGACTGAATCAGATTATACGTAAAGTGTGGCTTTATCTTTATTTGTAACTCTATTGTACAATTTCACAGGACATCGAGAAAAAAGAAACGTTTAGATATTCTATAATTTATGTGTAAACAATAAAGAACTTATAGAGATTGATAACCATTTTAGCAGGATATACTGTGTTGGCGTACTCTTTCTACATACCTTCCCCAAGAGCCGAGATTCAAACCAGATCCGTAAAAAATATCGCCACTTTCGTAGAGTTTTTGTACAGTTTTACTCTAAGAATATCGCGAGAGAAAGAAAGACTTCGGAGATTTTTATCTGAATCGATCGACATAAAGAGAGAGCATAGTAAAGAAGCTAGCTTTCGAGAATTTGAACGCATAATACTTTGTTATAATACTATGAGCGAATTAGTTTACGTCACTCTGTCAAGTTTTAATATTAAATTACTAATAATATATCGATATCGGTAGTTTAATAATAATAATACATTAAAAAACGCTCTATTTAAAAGTAGGGCAATCCTAATAAACGACTGTAAAAAAAATTCAAGGTGGAACGCAATGGACAATTCGGTTGCTCTGACATGCTAACTTAAATGGCAAGAAGTACTTCTCAGCAGTAATGACATTTAAGTCTCTTTTAATTGGGTGGACGTTTGAGATAACCTGCTCTTCACCTTGCACAGCTGGTACATCTTTACAAACTTAATTAGCAACTATCGCTTATAGCTACAGACTTATTAGCCTGTATATTTATTTATTTCAGTATAAAATAATTTTTAAAACGTTCATATTAATTCTGATTGCAGACGGACCTTCGGGAACACTAGCGCCTTCTTTTTTTAACATAAATAACTAAAAATCTATATTTCGGCTAATTACCGAGTTTATAAATATTTAATTAAAATTATCTGAGTGATTTTTACAAACCTTTTTAATCACACTTCATAACTCTTCATACAAAATACAAACGATTCCGTATAAAAACTTTTATTAATTTATCTATTTCGGCTAAATATGCATGGTGTAAAAATAATTAATTAATTACAATTAAACGAATGACTCACAAACCTTTTCAATTGCACTTCAAAAGTCTTCATACAAAATACAAACGATTTTATATGGTAGATTCTTTCCCGGACATTCATTTCCGGTCAAATACATACGAATACTTTTCACAATTAATTTCCGATGGCAACACCCCGTGTTGGATCAGGTAATCCACTAAATCTTCTTTTTTAGCCATTAGTTAGATAAAATCAAACAACAAGATGGTAAATAATTATTGTCAAATCTGACAGCTACGAGTACGTAATCTGATACATTGGCGTGCTTCATTTCTTTAAAATTACGTGATTGTGGCTACAGCGCATGCGCAAGTGGCCAAAGCACATGCTCGTATCCACTCGTATCAGTATATGTTCTGTGCTCGAATCGCTGCATTTCGTCGATATGTCAGATTTTCTAACCTGAATAGTCGTCAACTGTAGCGATTTACTAATATTTCTCGCTTCGCGAGGCAGACCGCTGTGTTTATCTGCCAGAATCTTCTATTTCGTGCAAAAACGCGTCGATTCAACATAATTTCATCTATATTTGCGTTCAGGCCCGTATTCTAAATAAATACCAAAAAAATTAACGATTAAGCGCTAACCAATGTTGGTGCAATCCACCACGTTCTTAAACTTTTCATAATATATTGTATCTGAAGAGATACTTTTACATATTGATTTTGTTGCATATTCGAAATGTAAAATCCGAGCATGCTGAAAGCACTTTCATTACCTTCAATGTATCAGGTACGTATTAAAAGAACACTAAATTTATCTTTAAAAATAAGCAAAATTCAAGCCGCTGTAACTTTGTTAAAAATGAACAAAGTTTATATGAAAAAATATGATTGTAAAGCTTAAAATCTCTACTTTTGAATGGTTACTATTATTTTTTAGTTTCTGTACATTTGGTAATTTTTACATATAGAAAACTACGAGCTGGACAAAATAGAAAATTTTCCTTTTACTTTGTGGGCCTGTCACGTGCACAAAAAAAATCTCCGAAAATTTTCGACTTCCTAATGTGAAAGCTTAAAGTTTTCCTTGCAAAATCTTTTTTAAAAAATGTTCCTACAATTTTTTGTTACTGATTTATCGTGGATTGAATAAGAAATGAGCATTTTAACTTTGATTGCTCATAACTCCCTTTAAAATCATCGTATCGCAATTCAAAAAACAGATTCTTAAAGCTGAAATTTTGCTCTATTGAACGATATAATTGCCAAATTTTTTTAAATAACATTTAGACATGATACAAATAGATAAAAATAATGCAAAAATTAGTAATTTTTCTTTTTTTTATTTTAACTGAAAAAACATTTGTACAGAACAACAACACAAATTTATTCTTTATGTTTTTTGTACTTTTAAGTACCCTGCATTTAAAAAAAATTTGCCAAATAGCTATGAGATTTTTTTCATGGTGCCCACTATGGTTTTATGGAGCAAAACGTACAAAAGAATGTAAAATTGCTTAAGAAGAGTACACAAAATTGAGTTTTAGGAACTGTTAGGGAAACAAATAATTCTTACAGATTTTTACGTATTTTGAGTCGTAGATCCGAAAATGGCCATAAAAATTATATCTATAGCAGAAAAAACATGGAAAACGAAAAAAAATATGGAAAAACATGAAATTGTTTAAATTCGCAGACGTAATTTTTAAACATAAGGAATAAATTTGTTTTATTGTCCTGCACAATTGTTTTCTGGATTAAAATAAAAAAAGAAAAAATCGCTAATTTTTACATTATTTTCATTTATTTGTATCATGTCTACAATTTATTTAAAAAAATTTGGCAATTATACCGTTCAATAAAACAAATAAATTTCAGCTTTAAGAATCTGTTTTTTGAATTGCGATACAATAATATTTTAAAAAGAGTTATGAGCAATCAAAGTCAAAATCCTCATTTTTTATTCAATCCACGATAACTCAGTAACAAAAAATCGTAGAAATATTTTTAAAAAAAAATTTTGCCAAAAAAATTTCAAGCTTTTACGTTAAAAAATCAAAAATTTTTGCAGGATTTTTTGGGCACGTGACAGGCCCACAAAGTGAGAAAAAATTTTTCTATTTTGTCCAGCTTGTAGTTTTCTATATGCAAAAATTACCAAACTTACAGAATCTATAAAATAATAGTGACCTTTTAAAAATAGAGGTTTTAAGCTTTAATTTTAAATTTTGTTCATTTTTAACAAAGTTACAACAGTTTAAATTTTGCCTATTTTTAAAGATAAACTTAATGTTTCTTTAATTTTTTGTGAGAAGTGTATAATTTACTTTTATTTAAATATTATTAATTTTTATGTATAGTAATTTGTTGCAACTAATTACCAATTTGCTAATTCAATAAAAATTTAATTTGTTGTTGCTAATTTTGTGAATAATTAAAAAATAAAAATTTTTTGCCAATCCCTGCTTAACACTACAAAATGGATGATATTAGTACAAAATTACCTTTTTCAAAAAAGGTAAAAAAAGGCGCCAAGTACACGCAATGTATTTTGTAAATTCAAAAATCTAACCTAAGTGGTAGCTTTATTTCTGCTTCACAAAATTATGTTACTTAATTTAACTCAAATGACATGAATTTAAAAAAAAATGTATCTTTATTTCTCCTTCACAAAATTATGTTACTAAACTTAACTCAAAAATGACATGTATTTCAAAAAAGATGTAAAATCTTTAAATTAAATTGCGCCAATTGTAAAAAGAAATGTATATTGTTTTAAAAAATAATTGTTGTGCAACTATTATACTTTTAAAAAATAAAACCCAAGTGGTATCATTGTGTTCCTATTCAAGAGTCTTCTTATTTCAACCCAAGTGGTAATAGCTTCTTAATTCTTCTTAACAAAATTATAATATTACAAAGAATCATTTAAATTACAAAGAATTAAAGAAATAACAGTACAAAATAAAAATATTTAATTAAAATAAAATAAATAAATTCTTGTAAAAAAACTTGGCGCTGCTTTTTTACTCCTGTTGCATTCTTCCTTAAATTATGTTTATTATTTTTTTATTTAATTAAAAATTTTAGTACTAATGTTTAAATTTTAATGTTTAAATTTTGAAGTCTAGCAGCGCCAAGTTTTTTTACAAGAAAAAATTATTTATTTTATTTTAATTAAATATTTTTATTTTGTATTGTTACTTCTTTAATTCTTTGTAATTAAAATGATTCTTTATAATATTATAATTTTATTAAGAAGAATTAAGAAGCTATTACCACTTGGGTTGGAATAGGAAGACTCTTGAATAGGAACACAAAGATACCACTTGGGTTTTATTTTTTAAAAGTAGTTGCACAACAATTATTTTTTAAAACAATATACATTTCTCTTTACAAAATTAGCGCAATTTAATTTAAAGATTTCACATCTTTTTTTAAATACATGTCACTTGAGTTAAGTTAAGTAACATAATTTTGTAAAGGAGAAATAAAACTACCACTTAGGTTAGATTTTTGAATTTATACGTATTCTGAAGAATTCTGAAGAATTTATACGTATTCGGAGTACAAAACGACTTCCGATAACTTCTTTGTCCTTTGGACAATTTATTAATTGCCATGTGTCGTGATTGAGGATGGATTTCATTTCTGAACTTATGGCGTGACGCCAATCTTCTGCATCTTCACTGGACATAGTCTGCTTGAGCGGTATTTCAGTCAGGCCTGCGAACAACGGCTCTTCGTTTACTATCTCTTCTCGGATTGGCTGATATTAGAGTCGAGGGCGCCCTCTCTGTCCCGTGCGAATTATCCGAGGTCTACCAGGTCCTCTCTTCGGTTGATCTCGATGTATATTTCCGTCAGGATCTTGTTCGCACTTGACTGCGTCGTTGTCGCGTTCATGCTCTTCTCCTTCAGCATCTAGCGGAGTTAACTCGACCTCCACGATTCGCTTCTCAGAGGGAGACTCCGTTGTTTCTTCGTTTCGATGTAGATCTTCTGGGATGAAATCTTCAAGAGTTGTCGAGGAAGTACATATGGGGGAGTCCATGAAAGTCACGTCTCGCGATAGTGCAATCTTCCTTTCTTTGGTTAACCACATCCTGTAACCTTTTGAAGATTCCGAATATCCTAGGAAAATTGCCGGTTTACTGCGAGGGTCGAATTTTCCTTTGGCTGGTTCCGTATCTAAGCAGAATGCCTTACATCCGAATTCTCGAAAATTTGATACGTTAGGCTTCCTCCATGTCCACACTTCGTAGGGCGTTTTTCCATCCAGACTAGAGCTTGGAGTTCTATTTCTGACGTAGTTCGCAGTCGAGACTGCTTCGGCCCAAAAAGATGCTGGCAGCCCCGATTGCAACAGAAGGCACCTCGCAGTATCCAGTAGGGTTCTGTTCTTTCGCTCAGCGGTGCCGTTCTGTTCTGGATGATACGGTATCAAAAATCTTCTCGCAATCGCGTGCTCGGCAATGAAGGCATCAAATTCGAGATTTTTGTATTCCCCTCCGTTGTCTGATTGGAAGTATTTGATTTTCTTATCTCTCAAGTTTTCAACCAAGGCCTTGTACTCCTTAAATGCGTTGAACACTTCGCCTTTAGTCTTCAAAAAACGTACTTCGCACCACTTAGAGCAGTCGTCAATGAAAGTGACGAAATATTTAGCTTGTCCGTGAGAATCGACGCGCATGGGGTCACATACGTCGGAATGAACTATTTCCAGTAGCTGTGTATTTTGGTCAGTTTTCTTGACAAAAGGGGTTCTCGTTATTTTGCCTCTCACGCAGATATCGCAGTTTAGTTTCTCCTTCGGTATCTTGAGCTCGATGCCGCAAACTGTTTGATTCTTGACCGCTTCTAGAAGATATCTCTCGTTTAAATGTCCCAGACGTCGATGCCATGTTTCTAAAGACTTAACTTCTGTGGAATTACATGCTGCTTCGCGAGTACTACCGTTTCGATGACTCGATGTTCTGCGTACATAATACAACCCGTCAATACGATCGGCGATCAATCTGACGACGTCTTCACTATCGTTGACCGTGGCTTTATCTTTGTCGAAAATTACCCTAAAACCTTTCTCAGTAATTTTTCCGACAGACAGTAGGTTCGTACGCAAGTACGGAACATGTAAAGCGTTTTTTAAACGAAAGTTTTTAATTTTACCAAAAACGTCCGCGCTAAACAAAACTTCACCCTTCGCGAGTATGTCGGTCAAGCTGTTGTTTGCTAAGCTTAGCTCGATGTTATTGGCATCTTCGATCACGACGAATTCACGAGCTGAGTTACTCAAGTGCAAAGTCGCGCCACTATCCAAGCCATCGGCCGCCGTGATTCGTGCCGGTCGCACGAAACGCATGGCACAGCCAGTGTTCCTCGCGCGAGTCGACTGATACACACAAGCTCGTTTCCTCGCTCTTCTTTGCGCTTTCGCAATCGCTATCTTGCTTCTTGGTGCATTCCGCTGCTTTATGTTCTATCGTGCCGCATCGATGACATCGGTATTTGAACTCACCGCTAGTATACGTCGTTCTTCTTGGCAACGGGTCGCTTTGGTTTTCGCATCTTCTTTCCGCCTTTGTTTGCGTATAATGCATTTTGTACGGGTGCGCGTGCAGCGTCGTTCGATCTTGCGTCGCTTTCTTCGATAATTTTTATTCGTATTAGCGTCTCTGGTGCTGGTAGTTCGTCACGAGACTCTATAGCGCAACGAAAGTTCTCGAAGCTTGACGGTAAGCTGTAAAGCAACATAATCGATAACAAATTGGGATTAATGTCTACTTCCATCTCACCAAGTTTGTCAACCGCGTCAAAAAACTTGCATATGTGTTCGCGCACTTCGCAGGCCGTTTTCCATGCGCTGAAGGATCAGCTGCTTCAACAATAATGTAGCTTTTCTGGCTGGTCCTTTAGATTGGTAGATGTTCTCGAGCTTTAGTCAGACGTCCCTCGATGTCTCGCATCCTTTTATTTGCTTCAGTTCGCTAGGATTGATTAAGAGAATAATGTCCGATTTGGCTTTGTCATAGTTTATTTTCCATTGCCTTACCGCATTCGCGCGACGGAATCGTTGGCTACGAGGACCGGTTTCACAGACTCACCGCGCTTACGTATACCCATGCATCGTTTTTTACCAGCAATGCCTGCATCTGCAGCTTCCAGGTATCGTAATTATCTTTATTGAGCGCTTCGATGCGCGCTAGTCCGGTTACGCTCATCCTTCCGGTCAGTAACGGCAGTCGTGTTACTTAACCTAAAACTTTCGCAAAAATTGAAACCGATTCACTTCAGCTCTTTTCTCTTTTACTGTTCTGCACTATCTTTGGGCCCATAACCTGTTAAGATGGGATCGGATGGATAAGTGCAGAGATGATAATATCCGTGAAAAAGTTTATATTTTAGCGTACACAGATTCAGCAATGTTTACAGCGTAACGGACATGCGGCGGCAAAACAGAGCGTAAGAGAGATAGATAGGTGTCGCGATGCCGTACTAGGGAGGACGGCGATTGGTCGTACTAATGAAGACTTTTGATAAATCGTATGCTATAACATATTCTCTTTGCAATTGGCGCAATTTAATTTAAAGATTTTACATTTTTTTTAAATACATGTCATTTGAGTTAAATATGGTGCGGCTGGTCTAGTGGGTAGAGCGCCAGATTTGTAATCCGGAGAACCGGGTTCCGGGTTCGAATCCCACTGGGCCACTGAGAATTTCTTAGTAAAAATACCGTACCCTCATCTGACGGATAGAGGTAACCTCTAGATGGGAAAACTTGACTCCGTCTTTCGGAAAGAGACGTTAAGCAGTTGGTTCACTCATAGCCGTCGACCGCCATGAAGTACCTCAGGAAAAAGCAGAAGGCGCTATCCAATAGGACGGCTTCTGTACAGCGGTGTGGAAGGCAACGGAAAACCACCACACTATTTATATTCCCACGAGAGTTATGAATGATGTAAAAAGTTCATAACCACGACCACTCTGTCAAGAGTGTACGACTAAGAAAAAGGTAACATAATTTTGTGAAGGAGAAATAAAGGGGGGTTTTTTAAAACTTCCTCGGGTGAGGATGGTCAAGTGTCTTCTATACTTTTATCCAGTGGTAACTGACACAAGCGATGTAGACCTAAAGTATATGTACATACACCTAATTCAAATGACCTTCCCAATTTTTTAAAAAAATTTTATAATAATATGAAGAATTTTCCAATTCTGTTTCCTGATAAGATTAAAAATGTCAATATGTGCAAAGAAATCCAACGGCTCTAAGTTCCGCGTCCATGTCAATTCTCAAATCGTCGTATCTTCTACATTGTAACAAAACGTGTTGCAAATCCTTAATCTCGTAGCCGCAATCACATCTTTTGCTGTCAACATAACCTTTTCTGTACAGGGATGATCCCAAATTGAAATGATTGGCTCTCAATTTATTGATGAATGTGACAATAAAGTATCTCTCCTTATTGAGACCCCAAAACCACGGTTTCATCGTACGTTGATCGTGAAAGTTTTTGAAGTAAAAATATCCCTTGACCGCAGACTCCGCGACGATCGATTTCTGCATGGACTCCCAAGTCTCTCTCCTGACACGCATCATAATTATAATGTTCCCCACCGGAACCACAATAGATGGGTGTCGGCCTCCTCACAGGCCGCCTCCCTAGCCAACTCGTCAGCCATCTCGTTTCCAGTGATACCAACATGCGCTGGAATCCATATCAGAATAACTCTCTTCCCATGGTCATGTACTAAATCATAAAGCAAGAGTTTAGCCTCGGTAACATATGGATTTTTGTGCACATTTAAGTAATTATTACTAATGGATTGCAGGACCTGTAATAGTAGTATCTGAACAAATATATATGATTAATTGTGAGGACTCAAATAATGCACACACGTGTATTCTGTAATGCTAGGTCTACAATGCGAGTCGTAAAGTCATGAGTCATAAGAATTGACCAATCACAGTCGAATTTGAGGAGAATAATCGACTGTGATTGGTCAATTCTTACGACTCACTTTACGACTAATATTGTAGACCTAGCATTTCTTTCTTCATTGAAAGAAAAGAGAAAAGAAATGTTTCGAAGCATTTGTAGCGTTACGTTGACCGTAGCCTTATAAGTTTAATCTATCCGGTGGTTTTATTAGAGCTCTAAAAAAGTAGGTATTCTCGTCCGCCATTTTTGAATCAAACACATGTAAAAACATAACCTTTTCGTAAACGTCAATACGCTTTTCGGTCTCGTATTCTCAGCTTCCAAAATGACTGGCTGCGTTGCAATTAATTGCAGTAATAGACGCGAAAAAGGCAGGGTTTCGACTTTTTTCAATTCCAACAAATGTGGAGCGACGAAAAAGGTGGCTTCAAAATCTTCGCATTATCTTAGTGTGTTAAATGAACACCATCGTCAATTAATTATCCTATTATTATTATCCAAAGCCGCTTGTTTTATAAAAGATCGCGTGCCTGGGTGTCACTACTATTATCTACGTTACTACCATCTACTTCCATAGCATCATTAGGAGAGTTATCACTGTGAAAGGAGGGAAGATTACGTTTTCTACTAATTTTCGCGTCCCGCTGTTTCTTGACGGAAACATTCCTTCGATCCTTCGCCACGCACCACTCAGAATCAGTCGAATGGTCCTTTTTCAATAACTTTTTGATGGCTGTGTCAAACTCCTGTTCCGAGACACCAGTTTTTATCTTCTTGTGAGACTTTCTCAGTGCCTCGTCGTCAGAGACTCGTGGGTTACCGATCGTTGATTGCGGAACGGCGGAATCCGCCATAACAGAACACTTTAGAAAATAAACTAGGTTATTAACTTTTTTTTCAAGTAGGTAAACTTAATATTTTTTCTGAGTTTTGCTAAATTCATGTTTTTAATTTTTTATAAGTATAAAATTTTATATTAATTTACTACAATCGACTAATTATGTTCACTTTTGTAATGACTCTTTTAGTAAATAATATAAATAAAGTTTGAAATTAAAAAAAACATAGTAATTACCTTATTTTTTTTGAAACTTAGTACTAAGACGAAATTAGAAATACTTTTTTTGGTTTTGCCAAAAGTAAAATTAATTTAAAATTAATTTTTTTTAGTACTAACACTTGATTATACAGGCGATTTGGCTTGGTTTTCAGGTAAAGGAATATTTAACGAAGATAACGTCAAATTTTTGAACTCTTACAGTATTTAATACGGTTTCCAGGCACGAAAAAGTGACTAGGGGACAAAATTTAAGCCCCTCACCTTATATATGGATCTTTGATTGCGTATAAAGTATATTATTCGAGTTTACACACACAATATGATTAGTGGCGCCAATCGACTAGCGCCAGTAAAAATGCAAATGTAAACACTTACAAACTGGCGCTAGTAATGTGGCATTTACTGGCGTTTATTGGATCCAAATAATCAAAAGTTGAGATATTTTAAACAGTACTGGTGCCAGGCTTAAGCGTAAAATTTGAGGTTATATACTTGCTGTCATTTACTGTGTGTCTAATTGATAAATGTTAAATATTTTTCATATTATACACCAATAGCATCACTGTATTAAACACTTGTAAGTTTGCCAGTTTAATGGCAACTGTTTCTGGCGCCAATGAATGCCAGTCAGTTAGCGCTACTAATCATCGCATGTGTAAACGCCGCTTAAAATTGGATTTAAGGTAGTTATTGTCTCATCAGGGCATGTATTAGATAGTATCAATTTATTGCATATCCCCGTAGGGTTTACAAGGCGTTTTTCTGAGGAACGTACCCAAACCTCTTACATTTACTCTTTCTTTCCCCCATGCCTGGCCATTTGCGACCTTACAGAACATTTACCCACCCTCTCCGTAATTCTTTTCACCCCTTTTCTTCTTCCTTCACTTCCGCTGCGACTCCGTCCTTCAGCCTCCTTCCTTCCCGTCCCGCTCTTCTTTATTTGTCCTTGGCCTACTCTCTCTTCTTGCCTGTCTCCTCGTCTTCTGAGGAGGTCGTGTGGAGCTTCTCCTCCATCCTACTTGCTATTTCCTCTTCCTCCGATCTCCCTGTACTCCTGTGCGCCTCACCTCTCCCTTCCGCTCTCTCTTCTCTCTCCTCTCTCTCTATCTCTTCTTTCCACCGACTTATCTTCATGAATGTTTACCCCTATGCTGTTCCCTGCCTTTCTCCTCACCTCCAACACCCGCCACTTCTCCTCTTCATCTCTCAGTTTCACCAATATCGTCAGCCACATTCCTCTTTGCCCTACAACTATCACCTCTCTTACCATCACCCTCACCCTCAACCCTTCCGTGAAAAGTTCCTTCACTTTCTCCCAATTTGACTCTTTACCTCCCCATTTCTCTTTCTCTACCCTTATAATTACATTCCTCTTTCTTAATTCGTCCTCGTTCTTTTCACTCTCCTTTGCCCACCATATCTTCTTTCCCGCCCCACTCTCCACGCTATCCTCCCTCTTTCTTTTGCCTCCACCTTGCTCCAATCTTTCTACCTTTCTCTTTAATCTCCTCATTTTCTCCTCCATCTCCTTCATCCTCTCGTCCTTTTTTCCATCCTCCTCTTTCCTGTTATTCCACACCTTTCTTACTTTTTCTTCCACGACCCTTTCGACTGCCTCTGCAATTGCTCTCCTCTCTCGCTCCATCCTGAGTAATCTTCTCTATTACCACCATGTGCGTTTCCTTCCTCTTCACTTCGATCCATCGAATCCCTCCTTCGATCTCTCGATCTCCACGTCTGTCCGTCGATCCCGTTGCAAACCCGCCTTTCTCTCTATTGCCGCCCTCTCCACTCAGTCCTACCAACCTTTGCTATCAGTCGCCCGTCATCTCGGTGCCCAGCGCCGCCTCGGCCTTCTCCTCAGCGCCATCTCGTCCCATGACTTGCTTCTTGCCATCCTTTCCCTCTCGTCCCTGCCTCTTCACCCTTCCTCTCCCGGCCTCTCCGTCTCCTAACCTCAAAATGATCCACTACCTTTCTTCCCTCACCATTCCCTGCTCACGTCGTTCTCACACTCTCCTCCATCTCCTCCACCTCCTCCACATCTCCTCCACCGCTTCCGCTACTTTTCTTCCGTTTCCACACCCTTATCTCCTCTCACCGTCTCACAAACTCTCCCGTCTGTTCACTCCCTCATGTAGAGTGTATAAAAATCTCAGGGCATGTATTAGATAAAGTTTTCGATTTCGGATTTTATATTAAATTATATGATCAGCTTGCAGTCGATTTTTTCTGTGGCTCCTTACCGACTATTTACTCTAGAAAATCGATCTCGAAAATCACAAATTTTGCATTACTTCATACAGACGGCCAGAAAAAGAAGGCTCTATCACGGTTTCAATCACATATTTTCGCATTTTTCGATTAGATGAAGTGAGAAAAAACATTGCTTTTTGTACATTAGATTTCGAAGAATCCGATGCAACCATAAAATATATAGTTTACCGGAGATTTCGCTGCTAATTTTTTAGTTTATTTTAGTGAAAATGCGGTAATCGAGCAGACATTTTTTGGTCGAGGTGAGGTTGGGAAGATTTGGCAACGCCGCTGGCTAATCACTGTAGTTGCAGGTTATGGGGCTCGTCTTTCTTAGCCGAATTGGATAGTGATTGACACCCCTTCATGCGTTTTGAAACCCTTTCTCAGTAATTGTCAAAATTCAATCGAAAAGTATTTTTCTCACTTGTAACCTTTCTCGACGACTCGCATGATCAGCTGATCAAAACGGAGTCAAATGAAAAAAATCACATAATTTGGAAAAAGTAACATACTTTGTCACGTATGAAATTTTACACCATAATTCATAAAATTATTTTTCCCTTAGCAAAAATTGCCTGAAATATATTTCTGAACGTAAAAACTTACAAACAGTCACATGACTAGCACGTAGCGAGACGCCTACCTTAATCAACCAAATCTTAAAGAATTATATATGAAATAGACATAGAAAAAAGACTGAAGAATATAATAAAATTGGAAAAATTGCAATAATTAATATTAAATTGTCCAGAAACATCAATTTTTGACGAGTCGTGTTTGAGACTTTTGAAGTGTGGCTCTTAAGAATTGAAATCTTGTTGGCTTTATTGTTTTATCCCTTATTGCTAAAAAGTTATGACTTTTTAGAGAAAATTGAATTTTTTAAGAAACATGTGTTGCGTTTTTTGTTATAACTTTCCTTTAACTTTATTTAATTGCAAAAATATTAACAGAATTATTTTCCTCAAGTGTTTTTATACAAATTTAAAAAAGGACATTGAATTTTGATCATTTCTCCGGATGTTTTAAACAAATAAAATTGTACTGGGTAAAATTTACCGATGTATAAGGTTTTAGACCTAAGTAGGTGAGTAAGGTAAGTTTTAGACATTTAGGGTTCTAAGGTTAAAATACATTTTTGAAGATTTCTCTAAAACAATGTAACCAGATATATTAATATTTGAAGTTTATGATTTCTTCATTTTTCATGAAAATGTTATTGCTTATAACTTCTGCAAAATAACATTTCGGACAAAAAGAAATACGTATCTTCTTATTTTATGTACATTTTATTCGAAAAAAGTTTTGATCGGTTTAAAAAGCACAAGATCATTTCTTGTTTAATGGAATTGACGTGAAATGGACTATGTAGAGATATGTATAATATTTATATATGTATTACATATGTATATATTTCTTTTTTTGATATAGTGACCATCATCTGAACTTACACAACAATCGAAGTGCTTTTAAGGAACCTATTAAATATATTTTCTAAAATATTAATAATTATAACTATGCCTTTAAAGAATTTCAGATAAATTATATTTATGGAAATAACAATACCGAGATATTTTGTATATTCTAATAGAATTTAAAAAATCATGCGATCTATATATAAAATATATATATAATTTTAAAATATAAATATCATTCATAATAAAATACACATATAAGAATGAAATATTACAAGAGAAAAATTTTCTAAAAGCATTTTATTGATTTACAATACGATACTGTATAATGTAGACATTTATCTGAAGAAACAAACTTTTATTAATATGAATAGAATAGATATTTCTTATATCGTTATATTGAAATAATAGATTTATTATTCGTAGATTTTTTATTTAAAACTTAGATGAAGTCCTTCCAGAGACATGTAAGGAGATCGAGAGACTTGTCGCACATATCTGGTTTTGTTTTAACTGTAATAATAATATAAAATACATATTAATAATTATTATTTGTATATTATTTTTATTTATTATATGTAGATTATATACAAGGTAAGTCACTATCTTCACTTCCGATAACTCTGTAACTATTGTTGTTACAAAAATTAGTTTAAACGATTTTGATACATATATGTATGTATGTATATTTAATAAAATCTCTAACATAGGATATGCATTTTATTATTGTACATTTTAAATATTTTAATTGTTCTGCATTTTTCATAAGATTTATCTTATTATGTATACACTGTTGGAAAATTTTTGTAGTTTTGTTAAAAAAGATTCTTGTTAACATTTTTGTGTAAAATAATCAACACACACACATACGTCGTGTGTAGATTTAACATATGCTTTCTATGTTAATTGAACTTTACAAATTTAAAATGTAAAATTATTAAAATAATTTAAAAAATATGTTAAAGTAACACAGTTTAAACGTATTTATTAAATGTGTTAAAATTTACAGAAAAAAAGTGTTGATTTTACTTTATAACAGAAGTAAGAATAAAAATTTACAGAAAAAGAATGTTGATTTTATCTTACAATCTTAACTTTAACATAAAAATTATGTTAATTGTACGCATAATTAATCTCTCAAATTACGATCAGAATAACATTTCCTTTCTGTTAAAATATTTTAACATAGTATATCGATGTTACCATTTAACACATCCATATTATGTTAAACTGACACAAAAATTTGAGTGAACTGTTTTAGACATGTGATTTATGTTATATTTTACACAAATTTTCCAACAGAGTATATATTAAAATCTGTTTCTTATTGTTGGTTGTTTTGATCGATTTTGATCATCGTGATCTCTCTGCATTTGTGCGTCAGGTATATGAGATCTACAATTTAACACCAATTTCAAATGGCTTTCTACAGAGAAGGGTGTTCATGGCAAGATATACTTTTGGTGGGGTTGTATCTCTCTTTTGAGATATGGCGATCGAATAAAAACCAATGATTTTTTATCAGATTTGAACTCGAATTTTCTATTTATTACAGCAACGCACATCTCTCTGCGCCACGATCGTCACGATCAAAATAAGGTCAAACAAATTTTACTATTTTACTAGATATTTAATGTACGTTTTATGTTAAAATGTGTCAGAATGAAGCATGAGCTATCTCCTTAGATACAAGGTGTCTCGTAATAAGATGTCTATAGTTTGATTACGTGTTTTTGGGATTATTTTGAGTAAAAAAGTTTAAATCAACATAGGCTTAAATTGCAATAGTTTCTCAATAAAATCAGAACTTCCAAATTATAATTTTGTTGTGTTAATACTTGTGATTTAATTGCAATGTTGTTTTAAGGAATATAGCACATTCTGAATTAAGTGTCATATTTAAGGCTCGAAATGACCACTATTGTCGAGACACCTTTGAGCTCTTTCTGTAAGAGAACTGATGATTGCTCTCATTACAACATCGCCATCATGCGATGAAACCGTTGCAATTCGGACCCATGTTGATTTGAACTTCTTTACTCAAAATAATTTCAGAGACATGTAGTCAAGCTATGGATATCCCATTACGGGATACCCTGTAAGTATAAGTATATGCACATATACTTGCCTTGTTCAACGCAACGGTCCACAGTTGCATATATTTTAGCTTGAGTACCGGGATTTAGGTGAGCATGTGCCGATTTGCCATAGAGCTTGTCCTTCTGAATCTCTGAGTCAACAATCTATAATTGTAAAAAGAAATAGTAATTATAATGTGATATTTATAATTCTTGTATATTCTAGATGACATCTTAAATTTAAAACGAGGATTATTATTATAGTTAAGAAGTGCGAGTGAAGAATAGAGGAAGTTTCAGTAATTTGAACCATGCGGGCAAATTGAACCATTACGATATCTAGATTATTAAATAATTAAAATTGACGATTTGGTGTGTATCGCTTACAGCGTAAGGTTAGTATATATAAACTATTATTTTGCAGTTAATCTATTTCACAGATTCTCTTAGTCGCTTTCTGTTGCATGTTAAACTAAGATAGAACTTTAGTGTAGTCTATTTAGCAAGTGTCATATGGTGTACATGTATATTATGTACGATAAAAAGGTAAAAATAGCGATATTAGATAATTTTGAGATAGTTTATATAATACTTCTTATAAATATTGCATTTTATATTCTATTGTTTCTTTCTTTCAAAAATAATAATATTATGATGAGCATACATTATAAGTATATATTATTATAAGTAAAAGTTTTAAACATGTTACATATATTTGTATGACATTGTTACAAAGAGCACCAAAATTAGAGTTTGTAATATATTAGAATAAAACAAATATATAATAATATAGATAATAATTTTTATAGATTATTTTATTTATATGATTATATGATTTATTAATACGCTTTAAAATGCAATAAAAATTTATTCCTTGCAAGATTAATAAAGTGGTTCACGACATGGTTCAAATTACCCTACAAAAATATATCTTCAAAAATTTTGTTATAATATTAAATTCACTATAAATGAACAAAATTTGTTAGAAACACGTTGTAACAAACATTTGGCATTACAACTTAGCGAAAACAAAGTTCAGTTATCTTTAACAGTTTTTAAGTTATCTTGAAAAAAGCTTACGGAGATTCAAATTACCCGAACTTCCTCTAAAAACGAGACAAATGGTAATTTTTTACCATTTCATGCTAGTATAATATGTACACTATTTCTTGTTTACGACTTCGTAATAGCGACAGACTTCTCAGATTACATTGTTTACGTTTAGACGATCACGCGTAACTTCTTATCTCGGTGACATACATGTATGTACATATTATACGGGCTTCGTAATTATACTAGTCCATATTTAATGCTATTTATGTATATACGAGATTTTTGCAAACAAAAAGTTACATATCGTACATATACGTCGTTTGCAGCTAAAGAATTAATACCACGATATAATCTGTTGATCAATGATGAAACACATACATTATTATCAAGTAAAAACCGTTGGGACATATTCACATCTTTGATAACAATTCAGAAACAATTCAGAGTGCAATTTTATCGTTGATTAATAGATTATGTTGTTAAATATTAACAGATGGTGCAGTTTAAAACACGTAAGGAAAACAATAAATAATGTATTCTTTATTTTTGATAATTAATTTCAACTTTTGCTTTTAAATTTTTTTTAAATAATTGATGTGTAATTACATAATTAATACTTGCCTGGCCTCGTTTTCGTAATATGCACAACGTGAAACATCCGTTTTTCCTTGCCTTTTCTTGATTTTCTGGATTCTTATAAGATCCATCTTTTATTTCCGCGTTTGTAATCAAATCAGCTAGAAAATATAATTATTGTTATTATAAATTTTTCTAGTAAAAAAATTAATGTTTACTTTAATGTATTTTATTTTATTGTAACTATTTTATTTTAATTATTGTTATGTAAATTTATTTATATTGTTTTTAAATTATATATATATATATATTTTTTATAACGTTTTTAAAGTTACTTATTTTGACTTATATTATAAAAAATATTTGCTAAATATAAAAAATAATTGATATAGTTATATACCAAATAGCAAAATATTTTTAAATAAATATGTAAGTAAATCAATTTAAGAAATTTTAAGAGATTTTACTTTCCGCTAGATTCGCGTTGTTATAGCATTCTTGTAAATCTGCAGTGGATAATATTCCACCATGTAAAGCTATATCCGCAATAGTGTCTGCATAAACCACAATCTGAAATCAATATTGTTATATAAACTACACAAAGCTTGCAATAAAAATATAGTCTGAATATAACAATTTTATAAAAATCGTATATATAATAATACATATATTTCTGAATATTAAATTGTGATAAAAATATATATTTATCTATAGGTATCACTTTTATAAATATGTAAGTTATAAGTATTATATTATATAAGTGTATATAAATATTTTACATATATTTTGTATTTTTAACAAATGAGAATTACACAGTGTTCAATAAATTCACGAACTACGTCTATTAAATAAGAACATTTGTGCTAGGGAGATTATATAGAATCCTAAATAATAAAAAAAGTCGCGTACGTATTGTTCCTATTTAATAAGTAATAGTAACGTATTCGTAAACTTATTAGACACACTGTGTATGTGCTAAATAATTTTTTACAATTTAAGAGAAGCTTGCAAAGAAAATCATTTTAATTATAATATTTTGCAGAAAAGTGTATATATTTGTTTCGCCAATAAGTGATTAACGAGAAAAACTCTATTTTTAATCGCCAACATTTGGTAATGTCGTAACAATTTGGTTTGGTTTTGGTCGGATTAATCGTCACGTTTCGACCATGGGTTTTGGTCTTTTCTAAGTTGATATAATCTTTGATACTTATGTATTAGCATCTCATTTTTATTAAATTAAATTTATTAAATTAAATATTTATTAAATTTATTACGAAAAATATTACCTCAGCCAGGATTTGAACAACCTGGAACTTCCCTCATTTCGTGTAGGGCGTCGTACCAATTCGACCACTGAGACATGTGGTAATATTTTTCGCAATAACACATCTTAAGATGAATAATACTAACAATAAGATGAAAACACCGACTTTTATTTATTTTGATAAGTTTAACTTCAGTAAAGCAAACTATAATCTTTTACTTGTCAAATTAAAAATGTTTACAAGAAATCGATGAGACATATAAAAACGAGAAAGTACTCGACGACTGAATAAGTTAAAAGTAAAGTATAAGCAAAACACTCGCGTTCAATCACTTCTATTCTAGCTTTTTTCTTGTTAGTATTTATTTCTGTTAATGATAGGTCGATAAAAAAATGTTTAAAATTAGATATCAATAGCATTTATTCCGTAATTAATTATAAAAACAATTTGTTTAATGTTTATACATCCAATAACTTGAATATACATTCTTAATTTATTTTATTGAATATTATTTTAATTTTTGTAAAATAACAATAATTCAATTACAATATTAATATTTAATAACAATGTAATTATAACTAATAATTAATAATTTAATCGCAATTACTTACGGCGGTCGCCATCAGGCAGACGAATAGCGCAAAAAATCTCATGATTTTTTTCTTCACTGATAAAACACTTTCGATGCACTCAGTGTCTCGTGAACTGATGATGGTACCCCGATGCAAACTTTTACTTATATATCTTCCATGCGAACGCTAAATACGGCAATCGACGACCAAGAGAAAGCGCTATAGGAAACTTACCGCCGATAATCGTTTGACATTCGCGCAGAAAAGGTATAACAGGAAAAACCTTGGTATCCAAGCGGTCGATGCACGAATCAAGGAAGATGCGCATTTATCGGAAATTTACGCCGCAATTTGCGTCATTCGGTCGTTTTAAAATATTACCATTTTTTTTATAACGAAGAAAGATTGATTATCATAACAACATATCAGATATTTGAGGTTTTATTTACATTTTGATCGGGACTCAAAGACTGAAGGCATATGTATAGGGTAATTTATGGTTTTTTGTTCAGCATTCTAGATTAGTATTAATTTGATATACATTTCAATTTTGTTATTTTATTATTTTCTAATAACCCAAACTTAGTAAGTTGGAAACATTTAGAAATTTCAGTGTTTTATCAGTTTTTAAAACACTCGAAGAATTTTTTGTTTTAAAGTGTTTGAAAATTTTGAAGATATTATGAAATGTCGATTATTGGTTGTGATGTAAGAATTTTGATTCACTAATCAGCATTTTATCCTTAAACAATCTCAAATTACTAAATAAATTGGTGTTCAAAGAAAATTTTAAATTTAAATGAAGAATTTGAGTTTATAAGTTTTGCGTTTGAAGGTTTTTAATTGCCAGATTTCCTTGACCTAAAATTTATATTACATAACAATCTATAAAAATTGAATAAAAATGATCGTGAAGCAAACACGATGATCGCTATCTTTGAATAACAACGGGAATTCCCCTATTTTATCCTGTCTATACGACTTTACATGACCCTGGCTATTTATAAGTGCGTTACGATAACTCTGTGTTCTCAAGATGTTACATTCATCCAGATGATATTTGCAAAAATAACTCATAAAATATTATTTTGCAATAAAAGCTAAATAAAACTTGATTTATACGGACTCATCTTTTCAAAAATTATGTGCATTTGCTTTTCTTATCAACTAAATCTTTTTATGCCAAAATAGCAAACAAAGATTATAAGTATGATTCATTTCTGATAACTAGAATTATTTTAAATAATTTTTCAATTTGTTACCATAATGATAAACAAATAAACATTTATTGTTTGGTATATAATTGTTTACGTCTGATTCACATGAGAGACATCGCAAACGCAATTTATTTTGTACATAACATTTGTGTACAAAACAGACTTAGAGGCAGATTATCTTTATATGCTTTAATATAGTCACGCATCTTATTGAGGCTAAAGTATGGCAGTCTCACACATTTAGGTCTTTATAGTAATATTTTTATTCAGTTTAGATATTCGAGGAACATGAGGGATAATGAAGAAAAAGACACAGTCCTCCTCTGACTTATCTTTAAGTTTTCTTATTTGAATTCAAAAAAGTCATTAAAATTATTAAACTAATTTATTTTATTTAACATTACACTAACATGGTTTATAGGCAACAAGTTTTATTGTGAATCTATAGATTCTATAGAAATAGCGTTTTATTTCGTTTAAACCCCGATATCAGAAATTTCTCTTATATTATACTATACTACTGCATATATAATATATATAGAAATTATTATAATTATCTATATATATATATATATATATATATATATATATATATATGTATATATAGGAAATATTATGGTTATCCAGACGACGTAATGTATCGTACAAATCTTCTTTTACTTACTGCCTCCTTCTTCATCCATTTGATTGTTGATTACGCAAAGCATTAAACCAAAAACTTTGTCATCCCGAGTCATTTTGTTATCTTCGTTCACTGGAATAATTAAAGCAATTATCAGCAATTATTAGCAAAATTATTAACAATATTATACAAAAATGATCCGCAAACTGTGTATTACATGATATAGTACAAAACATTATGTTCAAATTGGTATAAAAATATATCAGCTTTTAATTTATAAAAATGTAGAACTGTAGAAAAGGGAACTCAATCTTTTGACCTTTAAAAAGTTTTAACCATCTTTCATTGTTTATTGAAAAATTATTGACAAATAAAGTTGAATATATAAACGTGTATCCTAACTCTACAATTTAAACTTTACTTTTAGTAAGTAAATATTACATTATTTGCATATTTACTTAATTAAATAAATGACTGGGGTACGGGAAAAAGCTCCGTCTTTTCTGTATCCCTATTTCAAAATATTTAGAATCTAACTTAAACTTCCATTTTAGTTCCAAATTAGAAATAGCTTTGCAAAACGTTAGTTTAGTGTCTAATTGTAAGATATTTTATTCCGAAAACTCATTTGACATGAAAATTCCAGATAACTTTGGTCTCAGTATTTATGCAGTGACGTAATCACGTGATCAATTACCCTTTACATGTACAATCGCGTCGCTTGATGTAGTTATAACAAAATTGAGAGAGAAAGAATTGAAACAGAGAAACAATTTGTATATTGTTTTAAGTTTACTTACGTAAATTGAGGCATTTTGTTAAACCTTCTTTATTTGAAGGTTTTGGTAGATCATTGTCGTTTTCGACACTTTCAATTAGCTTATCTACAACCAACGTACCATCTTCTTTTATCTAAAATGAACGAAAGAAACACAGGACATTATGACTTGTTCTATATTTACTACGTTTACGCGAGCGTTACTTCTGTAGTAACTTACGATATATCACTCGTTTACGCGGAGTAAATTATCGCAAGTTACTACAAAATCCCGTTTACGCGAAGGAAAATCCCGTTTACGCGAAGGAATTATCGTAAGTTACTACAGAAGTAAAGCTCGCGTAAACGTAGTAATTGTCTGATATAAACTTATAGGGGAACTCGGGGGATAACGGATCCACGGGGCATAATGGGATATGGTTCGATATTTTTTTACAAAGATGCTGCCATGTAATGAAATGTTTCGAAATTATTACACTTAAGGTTATTGGGCTAGTACCATATGAGTCAATATAAGGCCTAAATTTTATTTTAAGAAAAACCATTTTTATGGATATATTCTAGACACTTGTATAATTACTGGTTTTATAATGTAACTTTTCATTCAATTATGTATCAATTTATCTACTGATAAATGTAAACAGTTCAAGATTTGACTTCAGTTGACATTCGTACAAGAGAAATGTCGCGACATTGCATCTCTTCGCTGTAGGCAGCTATCATGCCAGTGCCATGTGTTTGAGTGAGGTTATGTATTGTGTTTATGTTGAAAAATAATGGAAAGTAACAAACAATTTCGATAACGGAAGATTTGCTTGCAAAAAAATAGTGCTGTGGAAAGAAAACACTACACGCGGCGCGGCGTTGCCACATGTTCACGTCGCGTACAGCTGATCAAAAGGCCGACAAGAAACGTGACAATTCATCAACTTTTGATTGAATTTTTGGCCTTATTACACGTCAACGTCGTTTTGTCTTATACTTAACAAGTGCTAGAAGAATCAAATAATGTTATTTTCAGTTTTTGAACTTGTTTCTTTACAGACAGTGAGTGAAATTCTCGAAAAAGGTATGTTTTTGGTACAATCTTCCGTTAAATTTTAACCTATGTTAAAAATGCCAATTTTGAGATTTAATATCTCAAAAACTAGATGTCAGATCTTCTCAAAATTGCAAATTTAAGTGTATTTAGGTTTTCTTTATAATATATTTTTAATTCAGATTTTTTTCTTTGACATGCTCTGATGGCCCAATAACCTTAAATGTCTCGAACCGCGTGTTGTTATCAGTTTCCATATTATTTTTGATTAAAAAATGCTACAAATTGACTTGTTTAATGCGTTCGCTCTATGCTCTCCGCGACTGAGTTGCAGTTTTTTTTATATACATTTGCACAAAATAAATAATGATAAAATTCTACTTTTTATTATTGTAAATACATGTACATACGTTATTAAATAATTTTTTTTTGTCGATTTAGTAAAGTATCTGTAAATATCGATTATCTGTATAATAGTGATTTATCTCAAAGAATATTTTGGTACAAGACCAAGTTTATTTATTTATTTTTAATGTTTCAAACTTTTTTATTTTTAGCATTTCCATTATGTCCCGGATTCCTTTAGATCTAGATTTATACATTTAATAGACTGACTGTGAGCATTTCCATTGGAGAGCTAAAGCCAAGCTCGAAGAATAAAGAAAGCACCAAAGTTTATATTTCTTTTATATCAACATATTTCTATTCTTTGAGCTTGGCTTCAGATCTCCAATTGGAATGCTTAGTCTGTTATATATAGTTCAGTCAAATTAGATTAAAATATAGCGAATAGAAAAAATAACCGGTAAAAAGCTATAAATTGGTGGAGACCTTTATCTTGGCATACTATTGAACATACTAAAAGTCCGGACCTTTATCTGCAGGGCTCGATTCGCTATCTTGAAAAAAGTGCTCTAATTCAGTTTTTCCCTCATATCTCGATAATCGTTGATTCTATCGTAATAAAGGTTATTATAAAAAAAGTAGCATATTAAATTTTCTATAAAAAAGATCCAATACATTTTTTTTCATATCTTTAATAGTTTTTCTGTAATACACTGTTGAATATATGGATATTTGTATTTTGTCTCACGCTGTCATAAAAATCACACTTTCGGTGTAGAATTTGTAAGAAAAAATATAAATAGACAAAAAATATTAAATGTGTGCGTAATATTTTTCGTACATATAAAAATTTGGCAATTCTTACCATTTAAATTGTACACGACTAGTACTTGGGGTAGCTTACGAAAAAGTAGTACTAGCAATCAGTACTCAGTACTGAATGATCAGTACTCGTAGTATTGAAAGTATTAGTATGTTAATACTCATGAAAACTGCAGAATGGTCAGTACAGTGTCTGTCAGTGCTTACAGTACTGGCAGTACTACAAGCAATAATACTCATTAGTACTTCAAAGTATTGAAGTGGTCAGTACTTTATCAGATTAATATTCGGAGTATTATCATGATAGTACTGCCAGTACTGTAAGAACTAATAGGCACAGTACTGACTATTCTGCAATTATCATGAGTATTAACATACTAATACTGTCAATACTACGAGTACTGATCACTCAATACTGAGTACTGATTGCTAGTACTACTTTTTTGTAACGTATTTTGGAAATACTAAATTAATAAAATACTGAATTAACACACTAAACTATCAATATAACGTTATTTTGATATTATCTTTGTGGCGGTCACGCCACCAGTGATACACGCCCGCGCGGCAACACTAGTAAAATGGGCAGTTCGCATCGACGCCGCTAGGCGTCGCCTCGCCCAAGCATTCTCTCGAGTTTAAAATTCTGCACCGACTTGTATAAAAGGAGACCCCCTACGGGACCAAATCAGATATTTTCGGGCGCTAGTCGCCTAAGGCAAGAGTTCCTAAACTCTAACCCTACAATCTTGACTTTTTGTTCTACTTGGATAGTACTGCGCAAGTAATGCGCCTGTGCCATACGTTAGTATCCCACAAGTATTCGATGAGTACTAAAAGAGTACTGGGAGAGTACTGGAGAAAGTACTGGAAGGAGTACTGGGGGGAGTACCAGGGGAGTACTGGAGAGAAGTACTGGAGGGAGTACTAGAGGAAGTACTGAAGGGAGTACTGAATGAGTATTGGATGAGTACTGGATGAGTACTGGGAAGGAGTACTGGGAAAGAGTACTGACGAAGTCAGTATAGTCAAATTTAGTAGTACTTTGAGTACTTATGTCTTCAGTACTTTCACCAATATTTTTTCCTGTATTAAAACCAGTACTACTTTTTTATAAGAGGCGTTTTCTACAAGATTTTTTGGAGCTGTTTTCTGAGGTTGTGAATCTGCAGGGCTATGATCATCATCTCGATCTTCAACATCGATTACGAAGAAATCGTTCTCGTCAAGCTTCCAATGCTTGACAGCTGAAGCTTCCAATAATTGTACTTAATTATACGATGGGCTGAAGTCCAAGCTAGATAGTAACGTCACTAGATTTTTAGAGCCAAATTTCCGGTATAAAAAAGCATCAACGCTGATTAAAAGTGGTGACAAGAAAGATCTTGGCCTGGTCGCCAACATAATAGCGTGCGCTATTGAAATGCATTTTTGTTCGAGCTCCTGCGATGGGAATTTTTTTTCTTTATAACGTTTTCCAGAAAAATATTGAGGGATTTCGGTATGTAGTCTTTTACATCTGTCAAAAAATCATCGCTTGAAGGATATGCGGACGTGTCGTTGATTTGTGAGCGAATATCTTCCCGAATTATGGCTGTAGCTGTAGTGACTACTCGAAAGCGTTCTTTCCGTTCATCGACTTTCTTCCGTTCTTAAGAAAACTAAATGAAAAGTACGGTGACAAGATTATTTAAATGAAAAATACGGTGACGAGATTGTTATAGCGACAAATAAGAAGCATTACTACTATATGTTTCCAAAACAAAGGATATACAATTTTGTCGAGTTATTGGTATGGACGAAAGAAAGCCGATAAACAGGAAGAATGCCTTCGAGTAGTCACTGCAGCTACAGCTATAATTCGGGAAGATATTCGCTCACAAATCAACGACACGTCCGCATATCCTTCAAGCGATGATTTTTTGACAGATGTAAAAGACTACATACCGAAATCCCTCAATATTTTTCTGGAAAACGTTATAAAGAAAGAAAATTTTCATCGCAGCAGCTCGAACAAAAATGCATTTAAATAGCGCACGCTATTATGTTGGCGACCAGGCCAAGATCTTTCTTGTCACCACTTTTAATCAGCGTTGATGCTTTTTTATACCGGAAATTTGGCTCTAAAAATCTAGTGACGTTACTATCTAGCTTGGACTTCAGCGCATCGTATAATTAAGTACAATTAATGGAAACTTCAGCTGTCAAGCATTGGAAGCTTGACGAGAACAATTTCTTCGTAATTGATGTGGAAGATCGAGATGATGATCATAACCCTGCAGATTCACAACCTCAGGAAACGGCTCAGAAGAATCTTGTAGATAACGCTACCCCCCAGTACTAGTCGTGTACAACAATTTTAAATGGTAAGAGTTGCCAAATTTTTATATGTACAAGAAATATTACGCATACATTTGATATTTTTTGTCTATTTATATTTTTTCTTACAAATTCTACACCGAGAGTGTAATTTTTATGACAGCGTGAGACAAAGTACAAATATCCATATATTCAACAGTATATATATTACAGAAAAACTATTAAAGATATGAAAAAAATGTATTGGACCTTTTTTATAGAGAATTTAATATGCTCCTTTTTTTATAATAACCTTTATTACGATAGGATCAACGATTACCGAGATATGAAAGAAAAACTGAATTAGAGCACTTTTTTTAAGATGGCGGATCAAGCCCTGCAGATAAAGGTCCGGACTTTTAGTATGTTCAATAGTATACCAAGATAAAGGTCTCCACCAATTTATAGCTTTTTACCTGTTATTTTTTTCTATTTTTGCTAATTTAATTGGATTAATAAGTCTATGCATTAAGTTAATCAAAATTGAGTAGAATAATGGCAATTTAATCTTTTGAACATAAATAAACTAGATATGCATTACTTATTTACATCTTTAAAAAATTAATTATTATCATTGTTCTACTCAATTTTGAGTAAGCTTATAGTTAGACAATATATTTTGTTATATGTTATAATTTATAATATTATATATATCATATGTTATTGAGAATATGTTTATTATTATGTATTGTTTTTATTTCTTTATTATATGTATATTATTTTGTGCACATATTTTGTTTTGTTTTGACGTACACATTGACGAATAAATTCATATTTGTGAATGTGTATGTTTTCTATGATTAATTGTATCTGTAAATATGTTCTAAGTTTTTGAAACATTAAACTGAAATTCTATAACATAAGAAAAATATAAAGTTTAAATATGAAAATTTCAGTTAATTTTCTACAACAAACTTGTGTTATAGAAATAAGAAATATCTTTTATTTTATGCACTTTAATAAAAATATAATGGGGAAATAATGATTTAATATGCATCAGCTTTGCTGTACTTGTTATCAGAATTTCGTATGTTCAATAATTATATATTGGAGGGATGAGTATAATAATTATCGCAAATTATTACCATTCCCTTCTTCTGTAATATACAACCCAGGAAATTACTGTATTTCATTAGAGATTGTTTGGCATCGTCACTGATAGCATCATCCTGTGCTTCATCCCACTTCTCAATCAAGGTACTTATTTCCTCTAAAAAATTAGAAAAAAAAATTTTTAATTATAATTTTGAAAATTTATATACAAAAAATATTTTAATATTGAAATATATATAGAATTTGGAGTTTCTCCGTAGCTCTCGGCAGGGGAACAGGTGGATAAATGGTAGGAGAGTGAAAGAAGATGAAGGGAGAGATTGAGAAGTGAGGAAGGTGTTGATTGAAGAGGGTAGATAGGGGAGTGTGAAAGGAAGACGGGAGAATGGAGGTGAAGCGGAAGGTGGTCTGGAGGAGACAGGAAATGTTGGTAAGGAGTCACGTAGAAAGTGAGGTTAGAGAGAAGGGCGGGATTGAAGGAACGGAGGTAGCAGCCCAGGTTACACGACGAGGGAGCTGAGCGAGTTGGTAGCAGGGAGTATCGATCGGGCGATCGATTGACCTGTCGAGACAGAGGGTTTGGCGATGGTGGCGCGGCAGGTGCGGAACAGAGCAGGGAGTCGTCTCGACAGATCGATGGATCGAACGATTGAAGGGGCCGGACAGATAGATAGGTGATGGAAGGAGAAGGAGAGAAGGCGACGTAGAAGTGGAACAAGGAAGGGGAGGAAGTGACGAGCGTGCGTGAGCTGGACTTTGGGTGGCAAAAAGAAGGAAGGGGAGTGGGAAGGGTGAAGATGGACGAGGATAAAGCGGTGGAAACGAGGGTATGGATACGGACGAGGACGAGGGCCATAGGAAGAAAAAAGAGTAAGAGGGAGGTAGGATGGAAAGGAGAAAGAAGGGGAGGAATTAAGAAGGAGGAACGTTATTATAAGGGTTGAGAAGGAGAAATGAGGAGATAAGGAGTCAAATTGGGAGAAGACGAGAACAGGTCGGTGGAGGCGTGGGACAGAGAGAGAAGGGAGAGGGAGGGGAGATTAGAAAGAAGGATGGAGGAAAGCAGAAACGCGGAGCGAGCGGAGGAGGACGAACTAACGAGAGGGATGGAGGAGAAACTCCTGATGACTTTAGACAAGGAGAAGGAGGACAAGAGGAAGGGGCTGTAGGACGAAGGGGGCGAGGCGAGACAGGAAGGATCGAGGCAGAGCGACGAAGACTCCGAGGAAGCAGAGAAGACAAGATGGGGTGAGGGGAGAAACGGAGAGGGAGGGTAAAAGAAAAATGTAAGGTCGCAAATGGCCAGGATGAAGGGGTTGTTTTTCTGTTTGTAGAGGTTTGGGTACGTTTTTCAGAAAAAGAAACGCCTTGTAAACCCTACGGGGATAGACAATAAACCAATACAATATATATAGAATTTTATTGTATTATATTATTTAAGAATTTTTCTCTAAATTTATTCTCTTTCTAAAAATTTAGAAATTATATAATAATAGATTCTAGATTTTTAAAGTTATTTTTCCTTATAAATTTTAAATTCTAAACTATACTTAAATTTAAAATTATGAATTTTTAATATAGATATATAGAATTAAAAGTTCTATAATAACAAGAAAAAAATAACAATAATCAAACAATAATAAGAATTGGATTTATTTGTAAATTGATTTATATATTTTTGGATGATTTACCCGAGTCTGCCTCAACTTCTTGTAAACATGCCTGTATTGTCTCTCCATCAGTTTCGAATCTCTTTGCTACCTCTTCTAGACGTTTATCATCTGCAATTACCTAAAATACAGTTATATTAATTGCATTATTATCAATAATAATAATTACAAGTAAAATACATTGCGTGGAAAAAATAATATAAATTATTTATATCGTGTTATAAACAAATTTGTGACATAAATATTATAATGCTGACATAAATATTAGAAATATTATGACATAAAATATTATAATAAAATATTAGAGAAGTATAACATATGTTCCTTTTCGTACTTTATTTTTTTAACAGCAAAATTATTTTGTCAACTTGAAGTCAATTTTTTTTACACTGATAAAAATATATGTATCATTTTACTGTGAAAATCGGTGGTCATTTTTAACCTTCAATTTATGCAGTTAAAATACAGAGTAATTTTTGTAATTTTATCTCGAAACGTTAAACTTACTTCAAATGAAATTAAGTTTTTGTTTAATATTTTATCGGTTTACTGTCTGGTGGTAAAAGTACTTGATTTATTTTAATATTCACACTTGATCACATTATTTTTAATATAAAAAATTTTTGATATAATCGCTGTTTAAGGAATTATATGATTATGGTGTTTAATTGTGGATTTTGTGTTTTTACAAGTAAAGTCACAAATTTCACATTTCATAGATACTGCAGATGTCAGATATTTGGCCACTTAATTTTCTATTACTGCAATGATTTTGAACATACCGCAATACCACGCTATACTGAGACTAAAATCTCATACTGCCTTTATGCCATATTAGTATTGTGTTGTAATTTCACTTCTTTTGTTAATATTAACGAAACCGTCATGAGTTGAATTGATTTCTCAATGTAGTAAGTAGCACGATAATGTATTGCAACCTACGTAAATGATTACTGCAGGGAATGTAAAAGGTTTCACTGCAAATTCAAGTGTGTTATTTTTTAGCCAAAGCTCTTCTCACACATTTCTTGTTGTTTTAAATCACGTCATTTAACACGATTGAACGTATTAATTTTTAATTTAATATGATTAAACGTGTTTTAAATGATGTAATTTAACACATAAAGAAACACATAAAAACTGCTTCCGTCTAATATATTCTTTTTAGACGTTTATGAGTTACACTTGGATTTGCGGTGTTTATAATGGTTATTTTATGATACATAAGTGTAGAGCAATAGTAAAGGATGGAATACAGCAAAATACAAGTGCATAGCTCTTGTATTTTTTGTTTAGCTTGATATCTTCTATTGGTATCCCACCTGTTTGGGATATACGGAATTTTTAGCGTGCGGGATTTATGCCATGCATATATATTACGTTTACGCGAGCGTTACTTTTGTAGTAACTTACGATTATTCCTTCGCGTAAACAGGATTTTGTAGTAACTTACGATAATTTACTTTGCGTAAACGAGTGAATTATTGTAAGTTACTAGATTACAGAAGTAACGCTCCGCGTAAACTTAGTAAATAGTACAGACACTCCGTAAAAAATAAAAATCTCTTATGTGTTCTTTTTCCTTCTTTTTTTTTGGATCGTGTACCAATAATCTGTAATGCATCTATCACATTCGTCTATTTTTTTTTTTAAATTTTTAGGTTTTATGATTTGTTTATCTCATTCTTACCTTAATAAACTTTTTTTACACACATTTTATAACTTAATATGAAATTTTATTGTCTTATTTATAAACATTATTTGTAATTTTTTATAAGGCATATATTTCACCCATGAATGTAATATATTTCACCCCTATAGGATATATGGCAAAAATGCAAGGGTTTCTAAATTTTTTTTGTTAAATACAAAGAACTACTATAAAAGACTACTATTAAAAAATTAGAAATTTTTTTTTTATAGTAGTAGACAATATAAAGTTTTTATTAGTATGACTCATTTGCCTTAAACATAGTAGATAGTACTCGATAAATTAAGTTTTCGTTAGGTGTGGCGTATATACCGGAGTTACCCTATAGAAATAAAATTTTAGCACATCTAATGTTATGGATAAATTTAACAATACCGGGAGCTAATTTACAAATAATCTGTAAAAATACTAGATTCTGCAGTTAATTTTTCATAAAATTCCTGTATATTTAACTAAAATAAGAGAAAAAATGCATAAGTAAAAATCTATAAAAACAAGTAGAAACTTGCATATTGCTTCCTCATAATTCTTAAGTGTGCAAGTAAAAACTTACACATTGCTTCCTTAGAGTTTTTTAGTGTGCAAGTAGAAAGAGGAAGCTTTGTGAGCGAAGGTTTCTACTTGCACACTTAAACTATAAGGAAGCAATATGCAGGTTTCTACTTGCACACTTAAAAATAATTTGCATATTTAAAAATTGTGACAAAGTAATGTGCAAGTTTCTACTTGCACACTTAAAAATTCTAAGGAAGCAGTGTGCAAATTTTTACTTGCACACTTAAGAACTATGAAGAAGCAATGTGCAAGTTTCTACTTGCACACTTAAGAACTATGAGGAAGCAATGTGCAAGTTTCTACTTCCACACTTTTTTATTATCCTAAAACATCATTTTTTGAAGTCTCATTTATTGAGACTTGAGATGTTCTTACTCTTTAACAGAAATGGAAATAAAAATTTATAGAAAAGAGCGAGATAATCAATCAGAGTCAAGGAATGTGAGCGTATGAATGCAGTATTTATAAATCAATTCTCGACCATGGGAAAGTTGGGGTGCAAACTCATTTTGCACATTATTTTTTAAACCAATTTTTAGTGTGAGGTTTGTTTATAACAGTACAAAGTTATTTATTTTGCGCTGAGAATTAAGATTCTCTTTAAGCGCTAAATGTGTGAGAGACAGAAAGAGATAAATAGACAGAAAAAGAATAAGGTATTTATGAAATAAAAAATATAAAATTAATGTAATATAATAAATAATGTAATGGAATTAATAATTGAGAGAGAGAAAGAGAGAGAAAGAGAGAGAGAGAGAGAGAGAGAGAGAGAGAGAGAGAGAGAGAGAGAGAGAGAGAGAGAGAGAGAGAGAGAGAGAGAGATGATGATGATAATGATGATGATGATGATGATGATGATGATGATGATGATGATGATGATGATGATGATGATGATGATGATGATGATGATGATGATGAATGTCGTTTATTAGCTGCAATAGCTACATCAAAAACATTACAAAAAAATATATATGTACATAATACAAAAACAATTAACTACATACTATCACTAACATATCTAATTTCATTCCTACTACATATTTGTTTCTCTCTCTTTCGCTATAATATACCTTGTCAACTTCTTTCTAAAACTTTGAATTCTTTCATCACTCTTTATCTCTGTGGGTAACGCATTATACATTTTCAACCCTTCATACATTAACATTTTTTGCTCCTCACTAGTCTTACATCTACCTATATATATATATATATATATATATATATATATATATATATATATATATATATATATATATATATATATATCACCCACTTGTCTAGTACCAACTCCTCCTTCGTGTTACACTACTTCTATTTTTCTCCGCAAATATTTCGGACACAAACCTTTCATAATTTTATACACAATTACAGAGAGAGAGAGAGAGAGAGAGAGAGAGAGAGAGAGAGAAAGATTTTAATCTCCATATCCAATTGGACCCCGTATGTGACGTTATTAATCACTCTTGTTTCGTATTTATGATATATTTCTGATATATTATTTTAGAAATAGTATTTGTATTATATACAAATATCGAGATTAAAATAACACAATTTTATGTTTACTATTTTATTATATGTGAATCCTAGAGCTCCTAAGCATATATGATTGTAAAAAAAGGATAAAGAATTTTACTTTTATACCCCAAGGGGCCTTAAAGGGCGTTTTTAAAGGGACGTACCCAACCCTATCCGAGCCCTTTTGTGGACCAATGGTTTAACGTCTCTTCTGAAAGACGGAGCCCAGTTTTTCATCTAGGGATACTTAAATACCTTCCATTCTATCTCCGCTAGATGGGGGGCAGCGTATTTGCTGAGAAAAAATTTCAGTGGCCTAGCGGGATTAAGAACCCGGTTCTCCGGATTACGAATCTGGCGCTCTACCCACTAGACCAGCCGTCACCCTATATATGATTGTATATAATGTAATGTTACGCCGACCCGAACGTAACATTTATTTAACAGTACGAGGTTAATAGAATATACATTCGTAAAGATTTGGTAAGTTTGGCCGTTTTTAAACAGAAATTGGTAACCCTTTTATTATTAGAAATTTTTATTAATTCTATATTATATTCTTCAGTTTTTTCTACCTCTATTTCATATATAATTCATTAAAATTTGGTTGATTAGTTCTGAAGTTATAGAAATTTCGATAAACTTGGTTATTCTTTTTAACAAAAATTGGTAACCCCTTTATTATTAACAATTTTTATTAATTCTATTATATTCTTCAGTTTTTTCTACCCCTATTTCATATGTAATTTGTTAAGATTTGGTTGATCAGTTCTGGAGTTATAGAAATTTCTGTAAATTTGGTACAGACATACATACACACATACCGACATTAATGCAATATTTCGACGTTTTAAAACACTGAACATATTGACATTAAAAACTCAAAAAACAATCTTTTCTTTAGTTTCTTTTACCCCTATTTTATATATTATTCTTTCAAATTTAGTTGATTAGAGCCAACTTTATACGCGATCAAAGGTTCGTATACAAATTTACGAAAACAAAGCTTTCTCTATATGAGGAAGCAATTCAGTAAATTTATACCAAATAAATAAATAAATTTTCTCTGTAAATTTTTACATCAATTTTTATGAGTGTGCAGTTAAAATCATAGAACAAAACTATCTATCTTTATGTTTCTCAATCACCTTTTTTTTACTTTTTTTTGTGTGATTGGCTATATTTTGATCAATTAAAAATAAAATTAAAGATATTTTTTCCTAAACCAGCTGTTTCTGAATTTTAATTATACATTTGATAAAAAGATTAATAAAATGTAAGCATACATATATAAATAATAAAATATATCTAATAATTAAAAAACCTTCACTTGACACTTGCATATAACCTATTCTGATTCACGCAAAAATGTTTAACCTTTTTTTTCAGACACTTATAAACGTATCCAGAAATTAATATATATATAATTAATATATATTAATATATATATATATATATATATATATATATATATATATATATATATATATTAATTGCTCAAAATGTGAGAGAAACAATCTATTTTTTTGTTAATAAAAAGATTTATTATTTTGATTAATTTGAAGTACACTTTTCCACTTAAATATGAAGGCACACACACACACACACCATTAGTAACTTTGTTACTAAGTTTTAGGAGATAACATTTAGATTACAAAACTAATTTATTTTTTAACTATAATTTAAGTTTATTATAATAAAATGCTAATTTGAGGCTTGGTTATAAAAATATGCGGTGTTTAAAATTAAAAAAATATTATAAATAATGATCTCTCGCCATATATTTGCTAAGAAAAATGCAATTTTCTTGCATATTTTAAACACCGCGCAGTAATCAATTCGCATTTGTGTGTTTTATTTAGCTTTTTTACCTAAATAAATAAATAAAAGAGAACAACAATATGTATATAATACGTGTGTGTGAAAAGAAATTGTACTTACGATAGCAATGAGTGCTAAAACAAAAAGTCCGACTTTCTTCATTTTTCTGCGTTTTAGTAACAGAAACGAACAACTTGCATAAACTGATCCGACAACTGGGCGACATTGTATTTCCATGGACATATTTATATTGTCCGCAGCGTTGTATATGATCTTACATCATCAACACGCGGGAACAGAGGGAATTCTGCATTTGTTGTGTGTATATGTAACGTGTGTATGCGCGTAGATTTGCGGAAGCGTTATTGGTATAATTGGCCGGCATATCAGATTTGCATAAGTTTTGATGGCGTTGTGATACTACGTGATTACAATATCGCAATTGTTTCATGCATGCATGTGTGTTCAAATTAAGTGTATTTCATTTGTGCGGTATTCGTTACATTCAGAAAAAACAGCAATTATACACAAAACTGATTCAATTCAATTAAAATGCTTAACAAGTAATATAGTATAAATGTATAAATAATACAAGTACGGCAATTTTAATCAGTACATGTATACTGAGAGAAAAAAATGTTTTAATGAAGTAAATACATTTACTAAAAATTATTTGTTTTTATTAAAATATATATTCATTTTATTTAAATAAAAATATCTAATTCTAAATAAAAATACCTGTAAATATTTCTAGATAAAAAAAAATACACGTATTATATTAAGTAAATAAGCTATTAGGAGCCACCCCAAATAAATATATTTTTTAAATCAAAATATATAAATTTTTTTAATGTAAGTAAAAATATATGTAGAGAATTTTAGCCTTATATATATTATTAATATACTGTTATTTAGTAATATATTAATTGGAGAGATAAGGCTCTGTTGGATGTCCACACGTAAAAGGGACCGGGCTAATTAAGAGCCGATCGCTATTGACGGTGCAAAAATTATATTTATTCTTCTTTGGAATTAAACGTATGTTTCGGTCCCTATTCGGATCATCTTCAGCAATGTGCTATGTGAGATGTAGATTGTAACAATTAAATTTAACATGACGGTGACCACTCACGGATGACAAGGTATTCTATGTGGTCTCCTCTAGGTGCCAGCCATAAGGAGGAACACTTCACCAAGCAACCGTCTTTCATGAGCGTTCGATACTGACTCAATAAATATAATTTTTGCATCGTCAACAGCAATCGGCTCTTAATTAGCCTGGTTTTTTCCACGAATATATTAATGTTTTATATAAAAAATAAAAATAAAATTACACTTATAATTGCAATTTTATACAATTTGAGATTTAAAAAAACATTTTATATGTAATACGATATGCTTATATTAATAATTACATTTACAAAATTACACTGAAATATTAATACACAATTGATATAATTAAGATATATATAATACATATATAATATTATATATTAATAAGATATAATAATAATTAATAATTTTATTGAATAATAGATAACGAATAAAAAAAAAACAGGATTATAGTGAAATAATAAGTGATAAAAATGGTAGCGGCAAATTACGATGATTACAAATGATAAAAAATAATGACATTAATTACGGTCACTGCTCAAGGTCGCCAACATGCTGTTTTGTTACAGCGTGCAACAGATATACGGACTCAAACTTTAATTTGATCTTGCCTATTGTTGGTTATAAAAACAAAATTCTTTTGGCCTTGTTATTGCTTTCGGAATTATTGGGTAATAAAATATGTAGCATGGAATTACAGATGATATATATACGCCTGTATTCGTAAAAAACAATTGATCTTATCTTTTTTCAGAATAGGATTACATTTTAATGTGTATTATTACACTTTACGCGATTTTAATCTGAATAATATTACGTCGTACTAATGGATAAAATAATTCAAAATAATATTATTACTATTGACTTTTATTTCAGAAATATTTTAGAAATATTGGTTTATATTATTTTATCTTTATTTTTATTTATTTTATTTTCAATTATATTATTTATTTTTAATAGAATTTTTAGAAAAAACAAAAATAGCAATTTGTTTATTTTTTAGATCTTTTCTAAAATATTTTTTTATTTTAAAATATTTTATTTTTGAATTTTAATATTGTAGAATTTAAATAGAAAATTAAAAAATTAAAAAATTAAAAAATGTTCGATGGACGATAATCGCCTTTAAACCTAGCTATTTGCCACGGTATCTAAAATGTCACCTTCTCCAATAACACCTTGTACCAACCCTTGTTTCGTCCGGCTACAATTTTATGCGATGCTGCATATACGAACTAACTTCTACCATTACCGACTGCCATTATAACCGGCGACGTGAGTCGCTTACGCGAACTCCATCTTCGCTTTTACACATACATAAGCGCGTATATATGTACATGGTTGCCGCATATTGCGTTTGCAGTGGTGGCCGTTAAAACGTTGCGCTTTATCACCGTCGCGACACTAAATAATTCATGTTACTTTGTTTATTCATATAAGCTTGCGCACAGGTGTACCAGATGCAGCATAATTCATAAAATATTTGAGCTTTTGGGATGTAATAAAGAAAGAGAAATAAAAATAAAAATAAAGAATAAGAAAATAGAATAGAAAAATAACTGAGTTCTTCTCTAAACATCTATTAAATGCTTATATTATAATAATGTAAATAATAATACAATATGTAGAAAAAATATGAATGTAAACAAAAAATATATAAAGAAATTTATATGTAAGGTAACGTAAAAATATACGAAAAAGGAAAGATAGAGCATAGAGACTTTAATATATACAAAGCAAATTATTTTGAAAAAAATACAAGATTTGTAAGACATTCTAGAATGGCTAAACGATTGAAGACGAAATATTAATTCGCAGCGTAAGTCATTAATTGCACACATTTATTCAGAGTTTAATAGGTTTGCTCTTTCCATCACGATTTTCTAACTGCCTTCTTTTCGACTTGCACTTAAAAGAAAAATAAAACAAGGCTATAGAAAAGCGTATTTTTTTAATTTCATATAACTTTACAAATATTAATTATATTATTTTTATAATTCTTTATATCTAATATTTTGTAATGACTTTTTTTATAAGAGTTTTTATAAATAACAATTAAAATTAAAAAATTATATTTTTTTATACACTGTTGAAAAATTATTGTAGTTTTGTTAAAATTTTTGTGTAAAATAATCAACACATACATGTGTAGATTTAACATATGCCTGCTATGTTAATTAAACTTAACAAATTTAAAATGTAAAATTATTAAAATAATTAAAAAATATGTTAATAAGTAACACAATTTGAACGTATTTATTAAATGTGTTAAAATTTACAGAAAAAAATTGTTGATTTTATTCTACAATAATAGAAGTGGGAATAAAAATTTATAGAAGAAGAGTGTTGATTTTATTATCCTACAATCTTAACTTTGACATAAAGGTTATGTTAATTGTATACACATAATTAATCTCTCAAATTACGATCAGAATTACATTTTCTTTCTGTTAAAATATTTTAACATAGTATCGGTGTTACTACATTTAACACATCCATATTATGTTTAATTAACGCAAAACTTTGAGTGGACCGTTTGGGACATGTGATTTATGTTATACTAGCTGGTTACCCGGGCTTCGCCCCGGAGAACATGTGTAATAAGACGCGCAAATAGTCTCTCTCTCTCTCTCTCTCTCTCTCTCTCTCTCTCTCTCTCTCTCTCTCTCTCTCTCTCTCTCTCTCTCTCTCTCTCTCTCTCTCTCTCTCTCTCTCTCAGCATGGATATAAAAGTAGACTGGATTATAAGAACTGTCAAAGAAATAAAAGATGAAACGCTGCGTAAAAATGAAATTAAAATAATGATTAAGGGGGTAGTTCATGAAGAATTAAGTAATGTTAAACAAGAGCTGGAAAACTTGAAGAAAATAATACAGGGAATAGAGTATGGATCGAAGGCAGGAACGCAAAGAAGCTACAGCGGTTAAAGAAAAGAAGAAAGAAAGTCTTATAATTGTTAAGCCGAAAGTGCAACAGGAGAGTGAAGACACGAAAAAAGTGATTAAGGAAGAGGTAGATATAAAGAATATGGCAATGGGAATAACGAAATTAAAAAAAGGAAGCAAAGGAGTAGTAATCATGGGATGTGAAACTGGAGAGGAGGTAAAAAAGCTGAAAGAGACAGTTCAGGCTAAACTGGGAGAGAATTATAAAGTAACGGAGTCATCTAAGTCAAAACCAAAGGTGAAAGTTATTAATATAAATATAGAAGAGATGAACTTAGATAATAATAAACTTATAAGTACGATAAAGAAGCAAAATAAAATAGATACAGTAAATATGCGAATTGTGAAAAGAATGGTCAAAGTAAAGAATGATCAAAGAAGAGGAAATGAAGAAGGATCAATAATAGTGGAAGTAGATGAAGAAACACATGAGATGATATTGCAGAAAGCAAAACTAAATGTAGGATGGAAAAAGTGTCCTGCATTTGATCACATCAGTGTCAAAAGATGTTTCAAGTGCTGGGGATATTTTCATATCGCGAAAAATTGTAAGAGAGATGAAACATGCTACAAATGCGCGGGGAATCATAACTCGCGTGTTTGTGCAGCGACGGAGAAAAAGTGTGTGAACTGTATGTTCAAAAATCGAACATACAATTTGAAGATAAATGACGACCATGAAGCTATTAGCCGGGAATGTCCGACCTCTTTATAAGGGCGTTACAGGAAGAGAAGAGGAGAGCAGGCTGGGAAGAGGAATAGCAACGACAGAAGAAAGAAGAAATTTTACTGTATACAAATGCGCAGAGCTTGACAGCGCATAAGGATGAGATTCAACATCGGATTATGAAGAAAATATATCCTGCGTTCTTAGCATTTTCGGAGACCAGATTGACCGAGGATATTGAAGACAGTGAAGTGAACGTTTCTGGTTATAGTATAACTAGATGTAATGCTGAGAATAGAAATACAGGAGGCGTTGTTCTATATGTAAGGAATGATATTGTTTACGAGACAGTGTTAGTAAGAAAATTAGAATCGAATTGTTGGTGTGTCGCGGTAGAAGTAAAAGATAAATTATATAAAGGAGTGATAGTGGTAATATATCACTCACCAAGCGCATCGCACGGGGATTTTATAAGATTTTTCGAGGATATAGTAGAGGAGTTAATAATAAAGGGAGAATGCATGGTAATAGGAGATTTTAATATAGATCTTAGGACGGATTCGTTTTATGCGAAGAAACTGCAAACGACAATGTTAAGTCTGGGTATGAAGCAGTATGTTAACGAACCGACGAGAATCACGAAAGACAGTCAAACAATTATAAATCTAATCTTTGCTAATAATAATAAAACAGTGCAAGTAATTCATGAACCTAAAATTACGGACCATGCGTGGCTGGAAGTTGAGTTGAGTGTGAATAAAATTAAAAGTAAATATAGAGAATTTAGCGCTAGGAATTACAAAGAGTTTGATAAAGAAGAATTTGTTATGTTAGTAAAAAATAAATTACAGGAAAGTCAGGGTTGGCAGTGTGTATGTATGGGTGTGAGTGAGAGAGCAGAAAAATTTGTCAATAGTATAGTAGACGCGTTAGATATAATGGCACCGAAGAGAAAATCTAGAATTCCGAAAGTGTGGGAAGGGAAAAAATGGTTTTCAGATGAAATAAGAGAAGCTGCGGATAGGAGGGATGAGGCATTTAGGCAAGCAATGTATGCCAATACAGAACAAAGCTGGTTGCAATTTAAAGTTAATAGAAATGCAGTAGTAAAATTAATTAGGATGAAAAAGAAAGAATATTATGAAAATATGATAGATTTTAATAAGGAAAATCCTACGATTATGTGGAAAACTTTAAAAGAAATTATTAGAGGCGAGCCAGTATATGCAAAAGAAATAGAAGATATAGATTTTGAAATATTAGATAACATAGATTATAGTACAACAAGATGCAATATAGCGGATAAATTTAACTTATATTATATACAGAGTATTAATAGTATAATAAAATCTATAATCGAGGATAAGTCTACAGGCGCAGGTAAAAGAATTATTTATGCTATAGAAAATATGGAAACTATGGAAAATTTTGAGAATATCACGATAGAACAGCTAGAAAAAATTGTTAAGGGACTGCCACAAAAGAAAGGTACGGAAGAGGGAATAACTAGCGATATATTAAAGCAACGTTTTGCGTAATAAAAGAGGAATTTGTTGATATAATAAATAACTCTCTGAGAGATGGTTGCTGTCCAAAAAATTGGAAAACGTCTACAATAATACCGATTCCAAAAGTAGATAAAGCCAAGAAGGCGAGTGAATTTAGGCCTATTAATGTGTTACCTATATTTGAGAAAGTGTTAGAATTAGTAGTAAAAGAGCAAATTGAAATATATTTAGAAAATAATAGTATTATAACTGAACATCAATCGGGCTTTAGAAAACACTATTCATGTGAAACAGCGATACAAACTGTTATAGACGAATGGAAACTGATAGTTAGTGAAGGGAGAATGGTGGGGGTAATTTTCATGGATCTGAAGCGAGCGTTTGAAACAGTAGATAGGGAAAGATTACTAGGAAAATTATATCAATATGGAATCAGAGGTAAGGTTCTTGAATGGTTTAATTCATATCTAACGAATAGAACACAGAAGGTGAGATTTAATAATAAATGGTCAAAATTAATGGCAACGGAATATGGAGTTCCACAGGGATCTGTATTGGGACCTTTGTTATTTATACTTTACATAAATGATATAATCAAAGTCTGTCCAGAAGAGTGTAAGATAAAAATGTTTGCCGATGATACTTTAATATATGTAGAGGGAGAAAGTAGCGCAGAACTAGAAAGGAAAATGAATTCGATGTTTGTTATAGTAAAAAAAAGTGGATGAATATAAATAAGTTAAAAATGAATGCAGGGAAAACGAAATATATGATAATTAGAAGTGTAAGAAAAGAGCTAAGAGGTAATATTATGTTGACATGCTTAGATGGAACTGAGATAGAGCGTGTCGAAATGATGAAATACCTAGGTATAATGATTGACGATAGGCTTAGATTTAGATATCACTGTGATTATATGCTAAAGAAAATAGGAAAAAAAACGAGTTTTCTTAATAGAATAGGTAATTACATATCGGCTTATACCAGATGCACGATATATAAGACAATCATAGCTCCTCATTTTGAGTATTGTGCAACGTTATTAATTGACATGAGTGAAACGGAGCTAACCAGGCTGCAAAAAGCGCAAAATCGAGCTATGAGAGTCATACTGCAATGCAATAGATATACCAAAGTGGAGCATATGCTGCAAGCGCTGCAGTTTATGTCCATAAGATGGAGGCTATATTATAATGTGTGTACATTTATCTTTAAAGCGGTGAACAACATGCTACCGGAACAATTAAAAGACCGTCTAGAATTAGTGGGAAAGAACACTGATAGGCAAACCAGACAAACCGGCGATATAGCAATAGTGTTTCGTAGGACGAGAAATGCGCAAAAAAGTATGTTCTATGAAGGAGTAAAAATGTATAACGCACTGCCAGCCGAAATTAAAAGATGCGAAGAACTAAAAATGTTCAAACGTGTGCTAAAAGAGTACGTTCTGTTGTATGTATAAATATGTAGTATGTAAAAATAGCTGAGAAAGCTAATAAAGGTCATTCATTCATTCTCTCTCTCTCTCTCTCTCTCTCTCTCTCTCTCTCTCTCTCTCTCTCTCTCTCTCTCTCTACCTTAATTATTACGTTCTCCCCTTTTTCTTTATTCTTCTCTTCATCTTCATACCACCATTTCTTCTTATATACGTTATCCCCTCTCTCCTCATTCTCGTCCTTCTTCCTTTTACCTGAGCTTTGCTCCATTCTATGCATCTTTTTTTTCAGTTCTTCTATTTCTTTCTTAAGCTCCTTCGTCATTCTTGCTGCTCGCTCCTCCGCTATCGTCTCTATCACCTCCCTGTCGATTGTTAATGTTCCTCTACATTCCACTTTTCCGTCCATCTTTCTTTCCGTTCTTTTTTCGGTATCTGTAAATAAGACTAATTATTTCCTCTATTTAACATACGTGCTTTCCTATCTTTGTCTCCTCCTCCTGTCCCCCCTCCATCTCTTTCTTTTTCCTTAACTGCTAAACTCTACCTTTAAAGCCTCCGCAAATAATTCTTTCGTCCAACACCGCTTTCTTTTTATTTTCATTCGTTCCGCTGCTCGCTTTTACTACCGCCACGTGCACTCACTTTCCCTATAGCCACTACTTACTTTCTTTTCTGTTCACATCGCTCTATCGATTCCATACTTCGATACTTCGATTCTTCGATCACTTCGTTTGCCCGCGGCTACTCGATGCGACGCGCGCGTTGTCCCGCGCATCCGCCTTACTTCCTTCTCGCCTTTTGTGCCATCTCCTTGCCTGTGCCATCTCCTCCAGTCAGCCCTAACCTCTTTCTTCAGGATCTTTTTCTCCGACTGTTTTCTTTTGACCTGCTTTGCCTTTTTTCTCACCTTTATTTTCTCCACTTCCTTTTTGCCTTCCTCACGCCCTCCGCTACTCCTCCTTCATCATCCTCCTCCCTAATTACACTCTTCTAGACATTCTTAACTTTCCTTACTATGATCCACCTGTTCCCCCGCCGAGGGCTACGGGGGAACTCTCCGCGTGGAAATTTTGTAATATCTGCAATAATATTTGCTCTCCAAATCTCGAAGTACGTGATTATAAATGCATGCTGATTATAAAGAGTAATGCATGCTGAATACGAATCCAGTGTAGATGTCTAATATTTCATGGGCGATCAAACCTGAAACTGATTTATCCCGGGGGGTAGACGTTTTAACCCCAGCATTTTTGAGATTTCAATTTTTCCACCGTTGTCGTTTTTGCTTTATACCGGTTAAACAAAGCAACATAGAAAAAATTTCCTATATAAATTTTGTAGCTAAAGGTTCACTTTTTACAGTGGTGTACATTTACCTACAATTATTTATTTTGTTGTTAAAAATTGGCACCAAAAAAAACAGACGGTTTAGCCCCGGTCTCCCCTATGTTTCAAAAAAAAAAATGTAAAATTTATAAATTGCGTCAATTGCAAAGAGAATATATATATATATATATATATATATATATATATATATTCTATATATATATATATATAGAATATGTATATATATATATATATATATATATATATATATTCTATATATATTGTCACGACTTTTTGCACTCCCGGACCGCTCCGGGACGTGAGCCGGATCAAAAGGACTTAGGAGAGCTGGATGGTTGGCCTCTCCAGTGATTTCCTCGCACCTCCGATACTCCACGAAATGTTCCGAATGTTGGGCGCCAGACACGTACCTTCGCGTCCACGAAATAGCGAAAACCTAAACGAGACGCAAGACGAAGTGTGGAGGTGCGTGGAATCGGCTAGCTTGACTTAATCACGGGCGGGGTTAATGAAAGGCGGCGCGATTCTCGGCGGGGTGACACGTTAATTGCATACTCAGTCAGATAACAAAGAATATAACATTTATTGAGTACTGGTTGCCGAGAAAATAACAACGTTTATCCATCCGGCTTCGATCAGACACAAGATAAATTCGACAAATAAATCAAGAATAGCCGGTGGCGGGGTGTCAAGATTCATTTAACAAAAATAATATTAATGCGGACGCGAGACACCCACGGAGTATTAATTGGGTCTCTAATAAACACGCTGAAGGTTCTATTCTCGAACAATTAATAATTTGAGTCGGAAATTATAACACGCAAGAATACTACACTTAGCATCGCTCACGAGAATGAGGACCAACGCAAAATGTCGCGAGAGAAGGGCACGTCACGCTTGGATTGCGTGAAAACCACATCCGGAACCGTACGAAAACTCTGTCGCAATAATATCTTAACTTAACGCGAGATATTCGGCTCGGGCGCAACGGGGAGGCGCCGAGTCATTTAACCAAGCAAGTCGCGATATCGCTAATAATGTTGGGCGCCAGGTGTGGAGAAGGCCACACCACCGTTGACTCGAAGTGCGTATCTAATATCCACGGAACGCCAGGAAGAATTACGCAATTAACATCTAAACGCACAAAGCGTGTGAACGCCGGTAATTTCTTAGCGCGAGTATAGGACGCAACGCAAGTAATACCGGACGCAAAGTTTCTCAACGCGAGAGCACAATTATCAACCCGTAATAACGAGATCCGAACACCGATCGATACGCTAACACCGACGCTCGAACACCAGAATTTCCCGACGCGAAGAGACGGTAACGCAATTGACGAACCACCGGCCCGTATGCGGCCGTATACCAAGGTCGCGAGGACAACGCAATATACTCGCGATATCGAACTCATTAACGCCTATCGCGATCTCCAGGGATTCGCCACAACGCTTGTACCACGGTTCCGCGGCCACGATACCATCCCGAGGCCCTTCGCTCTTGTTATCGATCGCGAAATTACACTCAATCTTAACGTACGTTATCCCGAGCGAGAGCGTGTACCGGAGGGCGGTGTCGTGGCTTTACATATCGCGATTTACGGGCAACCTCACCGGGAATATGCCTCCTCCTGGGCTCCTCGCCGTCGCCTTCCACCACGATCCTCGATCCTCCAGACAAGTATCGAAATACCCGACTCGGGGTGGCTATCGCGTATCTTACGAAACGTATCTCGCCGACGGACGACCAGAGAGTGAGAACGCTAGACCCGCTCGATTGCGGAATCGATACGGTACCCCTTCCGGAGGGGCGCGCGGGCCAATCGGGCGCGAGCTTGCAAGCCCGCGGTGTCCCGGCGCAGTGCTGTCGATACGAGATCCTTCGGGGGCGTGCAGCGGTCCCTCGGCGGCGTGCGACTCCTCAATTCTGTCCTTAGCAGCGGACGGAATTCGGTGCTCGCCGGTGTGCCTCCGGTTTGACCCTGGGGCGGTGATCAGTCACCCCGTAGGTCGATGTTTTGTAGAGATCATTTGCTGAAGCCGGGTGTTCACCCATGCGCTTGGGGCCCCGCTATCGGCGGCCTCGTTCGTCGCTGCCGCACGTGCCGCCCGCCTGCCGCGCTGCTCTCGCCAGCCCGCGATCTCTGCTGCTTCCGCGTTTGCCACCCCTCCCGGGTTATCGATCGTCCTTGATTTCCTTCGCCAAGTACTCCCTCGAAGGTTTGCCGTAGTGTGGGTGAGGTGCCGCGCGTATTACATTGCATAAAAAAAAGAACGTAATCAGAATGCGGAAACGCGATTAAATACGACCCCTGGAGATCTCGCCGTTGCCTCCCTGGTCCGTCCCTGGGCGCGAAATTCCGCGTCTTGTGACGGCGGCGGGCCGCCGCGACGAGGCGGCGAGCCGCAACGTCACAACACCCCACCCCAAGAAGAAGCATACCGGGCGCGGCTGCCCCGTTTAGTCACTCGCCCCCCGGGGGTGACCATAGGAACGCCACGCGATCGAGATCTCCAGCTTCGGGCCTCAGGACAACGGAACGAACACAAGTAGGACATCACAACATAACAAAACAAAAAAAACTGTCACGCTGGAAAAAAGAAAGCTAATTCTATCCTAATAACTTTTCGGCCCACCCCCACGCACTGTAGGACCTCGGGGATCGCACTCCGGGAACGCAATTCATTATCTCCCCGTTTCCCCGTTTCGGACCTGTCCACGCGGCGCGGTCGGACTCCTGTACGACAGCCTACGACGGCGAAATGCCTTCCGCTTGTTGTCGACCGTCTATCCAAAACCAAACCTAACACCAAGGCGGAGGAGTTACCCCCCTTTTGGTCGAGTACGCCGGCAGTACTCGGCCATAACTTGCCGGGTCGTTTTCGACCAGCGGCCCTAAGTTTCGCTACGCCGCCCTCGGCGAGCATTCAAAAAACCAACCTAACGCGAAATGACGTGTCGACTGCAGAACGAGAGCGCGAATATGTCCCATCGTGGCCCTATTACGTACGGTCGGACCGGCGCGGTATCTTGGACGCGACGGCCGTTCACGGCGGGTTTCCTGCGATACGGAAATTGACGAAGGACGGAAGTTTTTGGGTGGGTTACGAACTTCGCTTACAGCTTGCTTACAGCAATTTATTTACACACAAGAAGACAATTACGGCACTAGGTATCGCCAAAGGAAGATTATTTCCCCCCCGACGCAACGAAAAAGAAAAGTCTGGTCTCTTGGTGTCGATCAAAAAAAAAAAGGAACGAGGACGAAGAGAGGAAAAAAAAGGAACATGGAAAACTTTACATCTCGCGGTATCGCGAGTTTTGGGGCTCAGTAGCGCGGTGTTCCGGGAGGGGGTCCGCGCTTCCTCGGAGCCTCCTGGCCCAGGTCGTGGCCTTTGCCCTCTTTGTAGGGGCCTTCCAGCCTCCAGGCTGCGCCGCACTCAGGGCAGGAGCGCACCGTATAGCCTTTCTAGCCGCACCGAAAGCAGTATCCGGGTTTCCTGGGCAAGGGGCAGTCGTAAGCAAAATGGGAGGGAGATTCGCAATTCCAGCAAGCCTCCCTCGGGCTCGGGTCCCTCGGAGTAGACGGCCAGTCGACAGCCTCCATCGCCGGGCGGTCCGGGGACAACGTGGATCGGACGCCTTTCCACCCGGGGGACTGTTTTATCCACCAGAGCATCTCGCCACTGGAGTATCCTTCGTCCGAGTCGGAGTCCTGAACGATCCGCCCGCTTTTGGTTTGGGTCTCGACCTCCCTGGTCTCGGGCGCGGCCTGGGTGTCCACCTCCGTGGTCTCGATGACGGTCGGGGTAGCCGCCTCGGAGTGGCTTTGCTCCCCGTCGCCTCCCCCGTGTAGACGGGTGTGCCGGCATATGTAGCAATCGCGCAGCCGGTCGATCTACTTACTCAACCACGGGTCGCGGAGATCCATCATAAGAGGAAACTAACTCTCTTTCGGGGTCTCTCCTTACCTCAGAGCCCGTTCGGTAGCCTACGGAAAGACACTTAAAAGCGTGAGCCCCAAAATAATAACAAAAGAAGAACGCGAATACTATTCATAATAAGGTTTTAGATCCTTGATGTGAATTTTTCCGATCGAGTTGCCTAATGAATCGGCAAGCTCGTATACAACTGGCGACAGAATTTTTCGTACGGAAAAGAGGCCATGAAATTTTGTAGACAATTTTGCGGAGACGTGCTGAGCGGCGGATGATAAGACGTGCTGTCGTTTCAATACGCGGTCGCCCACCACGAACTGGCGATCTCGCCTACGCAAATGAAAACATTGGGTTTGTTTCATTCGAGCCGTCTCTAAATTTTCGACAATCCATGTCCGTAACTGTTGGATCTTCTCCATTCTTTCCCTCCAAAGAGTAGGATCGGAGTTCTCCACCGCGACAGCTTCGGCTTCCCGCCCGCGAGATAGATTAACAAGCTGAGGTTCCCTCCCGAAATTTAGAAAAGCGGGTGTCGCTTGCAGCGAAGTATGGTGTGCGGAATCGTACGCGAAACAAAACTCGTTAATATGTTGGTCCCATTCGCGGTGGTCCCGTTCCAAGTAAGCGGTAATCATCGTTTTCAATACGCGATTGACTCGTTCGACAGGGTTCGCTTGGGGGTGATACGGCGGTACCGTTGTGTGCTGAATGCCGTACTGTTCCGCTAACGCGTGCAATTCTCGATTCAAAAACTCGGTGCCGTTGTCAGTTAACAAGACGCGCGGGGCTCCCCAACGAAAAATAACGAGGTCTTTGATAGCCTCTCTGATTTTCTTGCCGGTAGCCTTACGTAACGGGCAACACTCGATCCACTTCGTGAAAAGATCCTGCACCACGAGAAGATATGCGTGCCCCGATTTACTGGGCGGGAGTGGCCCCATTATATCCGCGGCAACGACCGTCCACGGAGCCTCTATTACGCGTTGACCCATTAACCCCGCGGGAACATCTTGCTCTACTTTAGTCCGCTGACAAGTGTTACACCGGCGCACGTACTGGGCGATCTCTCTATACATCCGCGGCCAATAATATCTTGTCGCGACACGGCGGTACGTCTTCTCGACGCCCAAGTGTCCGGCCTGAGGCGGATCGTGGTTTTCCCGAATAATATCCCCCCGCGAGTCCTTCGGCACGACTAATTTCCATCGATTAAGGTCCTCCACGGTTTCGTTTATTACGGGGTGAGGTCGGCGAAAGTATAGCTGATCTTCCTCTACTTTCCATCCCGGGAATCTACGCGGTTTCTCGAGAACTTCTCGGAATCGTCTAACATACCAGTCATCGTCAACCGCGGCGACAGCGCACACCTCGACATCCTGCTCATATATTCGCGAAAGCGCATCCGGCACGGGGTGCATCGCACCTTTCCTATGTTCGATACTGTAGTCGTACTCGAGAAGTTCGAGGGCCCATCTGGCTAGACGTCCGGTAGGATTCTTTAGGTTATGGAGCCAGCGTAGACTGCTATGGTCCGTAATAACCGTGAAGCGATAGCCCTCGAGGTAGGGTCGGAATTTCTTAATTGCCCACACGACCGCTAGGCATTCCTGCTCGGTTGTCGAGTACTTTTTTTCCGCGTCGGACAGGGCTCTACTCGCGAAAGCTACCACAAAGCTACCGCCTAGACCCACGGAGCTTGCATCTGTTTGCAGCACAAACGGCACGCTAAAGTCCGGACACGATAGGGTTGGCGGGGACGTCAAACACTCCTTTATTGTGTCGAAAGCGGACCTTTGTTCTTCGCCCCATTCCCACACCTGATTCTTTTTAAGTAACCGCGTTAACGGTTCGAGAAGAGTAGCACACTGCGGGATGAAACGACGGTACCAAGAGGCCATACCGAAAAAGCGGCGTAACTGTCGGAGGTTACGCGGCGCGGGATATTCCCTAATCGCGACAGTCTTGTCGGGATCGACCTTCAAACCCTCCCGTTGGACTAAAAATCCGAGGTACTTTACTTGCGAGCGACAGAATTTGCTTTTCTCAGGATTAATCGTTAAGCCCGCCTCGCAAATACGCACGAAAACTCGTCCCAACCACTCGAGATGCTCTTCGAAAGTTTCGGTAGCCACAACGATATCATCCAGATACGCGAACGCGTAAGGATCCATTTCTGGTCCAATTAAGCGATCTAATAACCTCTGAAAGATGGCGGGAGCTCCCGTTAAGCCAAACGGCATTCGCTTAAAATGAAATAAGCCTTTTCCCGGTACCGCAAAGGCCGTGATTTCCTTGCTCTTTTTTGATAGCGGGATCTGGAAGTAAGCCTGGCTGAGGTCGATGGTCGAAATATACCGTGCCTTACGCAGTTTGTCTAAGATCGCGTTCATATACGGTAGTGGGTACGCGTCCTTTTTCGAGACATTGTTCACGAGTCGGAAATCTAAACAGAAGCGATACGTCCCGTTAGGCTTTTTAATCATGACGATAGGCGTCGACCACTCGCTCTGCGACGGCTCTATTATACCGGCCTTTAGTAGGCGATCTACTTCCTCGTAAATGGCTTCCTTTATTTTCGGTGACACGGGGTAACAACGTTGCCGAATTGGAGGGTGGTCTCCTACATCGATATTATGCTCGGTCAACGTGGTGGCGCCGAGTTCCTCTGTACTTCCCGCAATTTGTGACTTTAGGAACGATTGTAACTGTTTTTCTTGTTCGGGAGTTAACTCGCTTAGTCCGCAGCAAACGAGAGGCGACGCTTTTGGCTTTCGCGTCCCTTCTCCCTCCCCCGATTGACCTAGCTCGATATCCACGCTGTCATCTCCGGCCACTATCACTCGAACGCTCGCGAGAGAGCTAGAAGATCCCTTCTCGAAAGGGTAAGATCGCGAGGAATCCTCAACGAAATTCTAAGTACCGTTCGCGAAATTGATATTTACTCCGAATGCCGTCAGAAAATCCACACCCAAGATACACGGTAACGCTAATGTCGGTAGTGAATGAACTCTCATGTTCAATGTTTTACCGTGCACGCTAATCGGGACCCTCACTTCCCCCCTTACTCTCGCCGTCTGATTGGTCGCGGTCGTCACGCGCCTGCCGCCGGCCGGATTGAAGTTAAAACCGAGCTGCTTAATTAAGGCGATAATTTCCGGACCCGCGAACGTACGGCTAGAACCCGAGTCTACTAAGGCGCTGACCTCACATCCCTCGATTTGGATGCGCAGAAACTTGAGAGAGGCCGAGCCTCCCTGTTCGTTAAACGCGCTATACGCAGCATCGCGGTGCTCTATCGGTAACGACTTTTCAGGGGCGGAGGGGTTAGGAGTCGGGTCGCCCCTGGTTTGCGACTCCTTTACTCGTTTCCCGAACACGTCGGGCAAGTGCGGGTGGTGTATTCGGCCTTTCCACACCGATAACAGTGTTTACGCGGCGGGGCCGTGCAATCACGCGCGAAATGCCCAGTCGAATCGCAATTCCAACATTTTGCGGCCTGCGTCGCGTTTGCGGTGACCGATGAGGTGCTCGGCGCACTCGCCGCATATGCGGCAGTCACGGCCGGGGTATTCTCTTTCGGCCCGCGGGCATTGGCCCTCCTCGCGCCCGCCCCTGCTCCGCTCGAATTTGCGTTAGTCACGCCGAGAGCAGCCACGGAATCGCGATGTTGCCCGCCCCCCTGTCGGTTCGCGCCCTTCGGCGATCGGTAAGCGAGATCCGGGAAGACCGTTCCGGCGGAGGCGGAGCACGATAATTCTGTGCGGCGCGGTAGCTAGCTTCCGCACGCGCAGCCCATTGCTCAAGCGCGTCCATATGGTCTACCGCGTCCCGAGGAATCAAAGTCTGCAACCGGGGCAGCATGTGTCGATGCGCGTACCCGACCTTCTCCTCCTCGCGCCACGGTGGCGATAACCGATCGTAAAGGGTGTTTAAGCAAGTCAGGAAGTCCGTTACGGACTCCTGTTCCCCCTGCGTTCGCCGCATAATTTTGTCGCGAAGAGCGAACTGAAAATCCGGGTTTCCGAAACGTGTACGCCACGCGGTTTTAAACGCGGCCCATGTCGTCAGCCGTTCCCTCTTCCCGCGAAATCAATAAAGCGCTATACCTGAGAGAAAGAACGGGAGACATCGTAAAATATCCTCATCAGCGACCGGAATCAATTCGCGGCCCTCTTCAACGCGCAACAGAAACGTTTCGGCATTCTCTCCGCGCGCGCCCGAAAACTTTAAGTCCCATTTCCGCATAATATTATAAATGGTTGTCGCGGAGTTTTCGCCCGCCTCGTGAGAGGTTCGATGCACGTGATCCCGGGAAACGCCCGAGTGATCGAGGTGCGAAGACGCAACTAACTTCGCGGACGGACTATCCGGGCGGATGTCCCCCACAGGAATCTCAAGGTACCCTGCATTAACCGGGTGACTCGCATCGGCCCCCGTCAGCTGTATTAATTCGACGTTCGTCGCGCGGTTCGATTCGGAGTCGGCCACACGGTCCGACTCGGATGCCCTTTCGGAGCCGCCGCCGCGACGCGCGGCCGTCAGCAAGCGTAACAAGCGAAGCGCTAGCTCGGGATCGGACTCGTCGGTGGCTAATCCGCGTCGACCCAATTCGGCGATCCGTTCCTCGCGCGTAGCGTGGAGGATCCACTCATCGGTAAGCTCGGTGGAACTCATTTTGTCGTTCGAAATTATTCTCGAAAGCGAAATCTATATTCCGCGCGAAAACTATGGAATGTTACCGTATTTCCGAAAGAGAATAACACGCGAACAATAATACACGAACAAGAACACTCGCGAAAGGAATGTAACGGTAACGCGAAATAGGCAAACAGTTTTTCTGATGCGATAGTCCGCTCGATGTAAACACCGAATTCCGGTGTTATCGCGATCGCACTTTCACCAAATTCCAACTCGTCACACGGCACCGAATAATATCTCCGATTTACCGAGTAACCCGGCCGAATACATTTACTTCAATAATCAATTTTCAAATAATATTTCACACAAAGCTGCAAAAAAGAGGTTAGACAAAACATAATATGGCACAACACAATTAAATAATATCGCAATCAGAAATATATCAGATATAATATCGCATCACAACATGAAATAAGGAAAGGATTAATTCTTTATTCCGACAAACACAAGGAAACGAAATCAGCAAGTAATCCGCGAGACTTTTGTCACCCGCACGAAAATATCGTAGCGCCGTACCGAGCCCTTTACGTGCCTTTCGGCGATCTTTCGGCAGCCCCACGTTGGGCGCCAAATTTTGTCACGACTTTTTGCACTCCCGGACCGCTCCGGGACGTGAGCCGGATCAAAAGGACTTAGGAGAGCGGGATGGTTGGCCTCTCCAGTGATTTCCTCGCACCTCCGATACTCCACGAAATGTTCCGAATGTTGGGCGCCAGACGCGTACCTTCGCGTCCACGAAATCGCGAAAACCTAAACGAGACGCAAGACGAAGTGTGGAGGTGCGTGGAATCGGCTAGCTTGACCTAATCACGGGCGGGGTTAATGAAAGGCGGCGCGATACTCGGCGGGGTGACACGTTAATTGCATACTCAGTCAGATAACAAAGAGTATAACATTTATTGAGTACTGGTTGCCGAGAAAATAACAACGTTTATCCATCCGGCTTCGATCAGACACAAGATAAATTCGACAAATAAATCAAGAATAGCCGGTGGCGTGGTGTCGAGATTCATTTAACAAAAATAATATTAATGCGGACGCGAGACACCCACGGAGTATTAATTGGGTCTCTAATAAACACGCTGAAGGTTCTATTCTCGAACAATTAATAATTTGAGTCGGAAATTATAACACGCAAGAATACTACACTTAGCATCGCTCACGAGAGTGAGGTTCAACGCAAAATGTCGCGAGAGAAGGGCACGTCACGCTTGGATTGCGTGAAAACCACATCCGGAACCGTACGAAAACTCTGTCGCAATAATATCTTAACTTAACGCGAGATATTCGGCTCGGGCGCAACGGGGAGGCGCCGAGTCATTTAACCAAGCAAGTCGCGATATCGCTAATAATGTTGGGCGCCAGGTGTGGAGAAGGCCACACCACCGTTGACTCGAAGTGCGTATCTAATATCCACGGAACGCCAGGAAGAACTACGCAATTAACATCTAAACGCACAAAGCGTGTGAACGCCGGTAATTTCTTAGCGCGAGTATAGGACGCAACGCAAGTAATACCGGACGCAAAGTTTCTCAACGCGAGAGCACAATTATCAACCCGTAATAACGAGATCCGAACACCGATCGATACGCTAACACCGACGCTCGAACACCAGAATTTCCCGACGCGAAGAGACGGTAACGCAATTGACGAACCACCGGCCCGTATGCGGCCGTATACCAAGGTCGCGAGGACAACGCAATATACTCGCGATATCGAACTCATTAACGCCTATCGCGATCTCCAGGGATTCGCCACAACGCTTGTACCACGGTTCCGCGGCCACGATACCATCCCGAGGCCCTTCGCTCTTGTTATCGATCGCGAAATTACACTCAATCTTAACGTACGTTATCCCGAGCGAGAGCGTGTACCGGAGGGCGGTGTCGTGGCTTTACATATCGCGATTTACGGGCAACCTCACCGGGAATACGCCTCCTCCTGGGCTCCTTGCCGTCGCCTTCCACCACGATCCTCGATCCTCCAGACAAGTATCGAAATACCCGACTCGGGGTGGCTATCGCGTATCTTACGAAACGTATCTTGCCGACGGACGACCAGAAAGTGAGAACGCTAGACCCGCTCGATTGCGGAATCGATACGGTACCCCTTCCGCAGGGGCGCGCGGGCCAATCGGGCGCGAGTTCTCAAGCCCGCGGTGTCCCGGCGCAGTGCTGTCGATACGAGATCCTTCGGGGGCGTGCAGCGGTCCCTCGGCGGCGTGCGACTCCTCAATTCTGTCCTTAGCAGCGGACGGAATTTGGTGCTCGCCGGTGTGCCTCCGGTTTGACCCTGGGGCGGTGATCAGTCACCCCGTAGGTCGATGTTTTGTAGAGATCATTTGCTGAAGCCGGGTGTTCACCCATGCGCTTGGGGCCCCGTTATCGGCGGCCTCGTCCGTCGCTGCCGCACGTGCCGCCCGCCTGCCGCGCTGCTTCCGCGTTTGCCACCCCTCCCGGGTCATCGATCGTCCTTGATTTCCTTCGCCAAGTACTTCCTCGAAGGTTTGCCGTGGTGTGGGTGAGGTGCCGCGCCTATTACATTGCATAAAAAAAAAGAACGTAATCAGAATGCGGAAACGCGATTAAATACGACCCCTGGAGATCTCGCCGTTGCCTCCCTGGTCCGTCCCTGGGCGCAAAATTCCGCGTCTTGTGACGGCGGCGGGGCGCCACGACGAGGCGGCGAGCCGCAACGTCACAATATATATATTGCTTTGAAAAATAATTGTTGCGCAACTACTTTTAAAAAATAAAACTCAAGTGATACGTATCTTTGTCTTCTCATTCAAGGGTCTTCTCATTCCAACCCAAGCTTTAATTTATTTAAAAATTTCACATTTTTTTTGAAATACATATCACTTGGATTAAATTAGGTAACGCAATTTTGTGATTAATATTACGTAAACATAGTACGTACTCTATATAAAGGCATGTATAAGTATTAATAAACTATTAGAAGTAAAGAAATGCAATTGGTTATGAAATGCTAGAAATGTATATTTTTTACGTACAAATTTTATACAGAACAAATATAACAAAATGCATAACAGTATTGGAAAAGTTTTTTTTATGTTTATAAGAAAAATTGACTCTTATAAGAAAACCTTGCGTAAAAAAAATATGTTCACTAACTATTAAAAAAAAAAACGTTTAAAAAATGTAATGTATCATAAAATTGAAAATTAAATTGCACAAAAATAGATATAAAATCAATGTAATTAACCAAATAATACTTTTTTTAAACTTAAATGTAAAAAAAACTCTTTTAAACATACTATACAGAGTGTTTCAAAATTGCACGACACTATTTTAGGGAAATATTTTCTAGGTTAAAATGAACAAAAAAGTTTATATAATTATATGTTTCAAACTTATTTATTAGATAAATATATTTATTGACTTCCTTCGGGGTTGCAAGGCGTTTTGTAGGGACGTTCCCAACCCTTTACATACATTCTCTTAACCTACCTTAGCATATCTTACATTTAACCTTACATACTAATCGCCCTGCTTATCTTTACACACACACACACGCTCGCAAGTTCCCTATCTTTGTGGACTTCCGTTTCCGTTTACAAACTTCTCACTCATCCTCTTTCTCTCATTCACTCCTCCCCTCCCCTACCTCCCACTCCCCTCCGTCATCTCCTCCCTCCCTTACTCTCTCTAATTTCCTCAGCCAACTCTCCCCCTCCTCCTCTACCCCCAAAACCTTCCCCACCGCTTCCTGCCATGATCTCCCTCCCCCCCAATCTGCACAATCTTCCCACACATGTTCCCACGTCTCCTCCCCCCCTCCACACACCCTGCACACTCTTCTCTCTTCCGCCATCCAATGTTTCACCCCCTTCAAACCACCTCCCCCAGCCTGTATCTAGCCACCCTCTGCCACCTATTTTCTCCCCAGTTCTTTTTCAAGTACTCCGGTATCCCCTCCCCTTTTATCATGCCATACCACTTGTTAAATTTTGCCTCCCCTATCTCCTTCCACCTCTCTTCTCTTTGCATTCTCCTTTCTCCCTCAAGCACGTCCTCCCCCCTCCACATCCCCTTTTCCCTCAGCTCCTCCACCTCCTCTATTCTCCAGCCCCTGCTCTCCGCCGCTTCTTTTTTCTCCTCCTCCCATCCCCCCTGCTCACCCCTCTTTTCGCCCTTCTCTTTACCTCCTCCCAGCACTCCCTTGCCAGCTCCCCTCCCTTTCCTTCCTCCAATTTTTTCTCATACCCCCATGCTCTCATAACCGCCCTTTCTCTTAGTTTCTCCCTTTGTAACTCCTCCCTAATCATATATCCCGTTATACATCTTTCCACTCCCAACACCCACCTTAGATATCTTTTCTGTAATCTCTCTATTTCCCCTCTTTTCCTCTACCCCCATATTTCCACTCTGTAACTTATCACCGTCCATATGAACTTTTCAAACAACCATATTCTCCTACCCCAATCCCCCCCAAACCTCCTCTTTCCGATCCCCCATACTTGTCCCAGCAACGCCGCCCCTATCCTCGTCCTCTCTTTCACATATTCATCCTGCCTCTCATTACATTTTACTACATATCCCAAGTAGCAGAATTTTCTCACCTCTTCTATTATCCTACCCTTCCACCTCCAACTCACCTTTTTCCATCTTCCTCCCCCTTTTCTGCATCTCATTACCTTCGTTTTGTCACTGTTCAATACCAATCCCTTTCTGTCCAAATACCCCTCCAGTTTTTCTATCATTCTTTTCATATCTTCCTCATTTTCCGCCAACATCGCTATATCATCTGCATAAGCCAGTGTATATATCTTTCTCCCTCCCAACTTTATTCCACCCCAGCCCCCTTTTTTCAGTTCATCGTCAATGTCCGCCAGCAGCAAGGTGAACAGAATTGGACTTAACGGACACCCTTGTCTGACTCCCCTTCCTGTCCAAAATCTCTCTCCCATCTCCTCTCCCACCCTTACTCTGCATATCGTTTCCCCCAGCAGTTCTTTACACCTCTCCACCAAGCCCTCCCTTACTCCCCTTTTTCTCATGGCTTCCACTAGAATTCTCCTGTCCACCGAGTCAAAAGCTGCTTTTAAGTCCACGAACATCACCACCATCTTCCCTTTCTTTCCATTTACTTGCCTGTTTATCAGGTAATTCAGTACGTAAATGTTGTCCGTGGTCCCAACCCCTCTTCTAAACCCTGTCTGACTCGGTGGCAGCAAGCCCTTCTCTTCAACCTCCTTCCTCAACCTTTCCGCCAGCACGGCAGCATACACTTTGTATGCCGTTTGTGCTAACGTCACCCCTCTGTAGTCCCCCACTCTCTCCCCCTCCCCTTTTTTTCTTATAGGCACTATAATTCTTTCCCTCCAATCTTCCGGCCACCCCTCTCTTTTCCACACTCTATTGCACATTTCCCATAGCCATTCTTTCACTACCTCCCCTCCAAACTTCCAAACCTCATTTGAAATTCCATCACTTCCCATCGCTTTTTTCTCTCTAAGCTTCCTCACTACCTCCCACACCTCTTCTCTCCTTATCTCCTCTTCCTCCTCCTCCTCCTCCCTCCTCTCCCCTCTTCTTGTTCCCATCACCACCCTCCCATTCACTCCTCTCAACAGCTCTTTAAAGTACCCATCCCATTCTTGCATACTAATTCTCTCATTCACCCTCCTTCTCTTTCTCTCCCTGTTTACCACCTTCCATACCTGCCCCTCCGTCCTGACCTCCTTTACTTCCGCCTCCCATTTCTCCACTTCTCTTTTTTTCTTCCTTTCACATAGCTTCTTGTATCGCTGTTTTTCCTCCCTGTAACTGTCCCTCTCTCCTCCTTTTCTTCTCCATTTCTTTAACATGTTGCCAACTCTCTTTTTTCTTTCCCTACATTCCTCATCCCACCAGCCCCTTCCTCCGCTTTTTTTGCCCCTCTCATTCACATCCCTTAATACCTCCCTTATCCTCCCCTTCAATCCCTGCCACTTCTCCTCCACTCCCCCTCCCCGAGCTTGCCTGTCGGGGGACATTAACTCTCTAAATTTTTCCCTGCCCTCTTCTGACCAGTCCCCTCTCCCACTTCCGCTCCTTCCCCCTTCCCCTTATCCATACCTTCCTCCCACCCTTCCACCCACGCCGTCACTAGCTGATGGTCTGAATCGACCTTCTCTTCTACCACCACCTGTTCTACCCTTTTCCTTGTCCTCCTGTCCCCTAACACGTAGTCAATCACCGACTCCTCTCTTCCCCCTGTATACGTCCATTCTCCTTCCTCATCTCCTCTTATTCCTCCGTTAAAAATCGCCCACCCACGTTCCCCCAGGAATCTACACAGCTTTTTTCCTTCCCCATTTACTTTGCCATCCTTCGATCTCCTCTCTCCTTCCCCCATCTCTTCTTCTCCTTCTTCCACTAACCCTCCTTCCTTTCCGGTCCTTGCGTTAAAATCCCCTCCTATCAGCACTCTCACTCCCCTCTCAATCTCCTCCACCCATTCTTTCAGTTCTTCCAACTTCCGGTCCATATCCTTATTTATATATACTCCCACTACCCTCCACCACTCTTTTCCAAGTTTTACTTTTATTGATACTATCCCTTCCTTATCTTTTTTCGTCTTCTCTCTTTCCATCTTGATCCCTGCCCTTACCCCTACTATCATTCCTCCTATCGCCCTTCCCTTCCGGCTCTTCCTCCCTGCTCTCTGCACTTCCCATACGTAGCCTCTTGGCATCTTTTCTTTTATCCTTTCCCACCCCTTACCGTCTACCCACGCTTCGCATAACACCATTACGTCCCAATCCTCCAGCTTTTTCCAAAACTTTTTATCTTTATTTGTTAGCCCCGCCACATTCCAAAAGGCCACCTTATAAATACTACTTTCCTCTCCTCTCTCTCTCCTCTCTCCCTCCTCTCCCTCTTCCTCTCCCACTCTTCCACCCAGTTCCTCTCTCTTATCCTTCTCAATTTCTGCTCTTCTTTTTTCCCCCCTACCCGTTCCCTCTCCCTCTTCTACTCCCCCTGCTTTTGCTCTTCCTCTCTTTCACTTTCTTTTCCTTTCCCTTGTCCTTCCTCCCAGCATTTCTCTCTGCCATTCCTAAGCACACCTCTTACCTTATCCCACACCCACCATTCCCCCTCTATCCATTCCCTTCCCATCCCTATCCGTACCTTTTTACCCTCTCCTCTTGCCTTCCATGCCACTTGGTTTATCTTCCATTTTATTTTTCTTTCCTCCCATGTCAAGTCTTCGTCTATCCACGTATTTTCGCCTCTCAGTTTCCACTTATTTCTCATTATGTTCGCCTTCTCTTCTTCACTTCCCACTTTCACCACTGCCATACCTCCCTTCTCTCTTCTCCCCGCCTCTATTTTTCTAATCTCCTCTATCTTCACCTCCACGCCTAACTTTTTCATCACCTCCGCCACTCCCCCCTTTATTCTTCCCGCATTTTTCTTCACTCCTTTTATCAGAATGTTTTTTCTCCTTTCTCCCCTCTCCTTTACTTCGTACCTCCTTTCCAGCCTTTCCACCCTCTCCTTTCAATCAGCCTCTCCCCTCCCCTCCTCCCTCGACCCTCCTCCGCTTTCTTCTCTACCTCTTCCTCCCCCAAGACCTCCTCCCTTTACCTCCATCTGCATCCCCTCCAGCTTTCGTTCCATGTCCTATATTCTTTTCTGAAGCTCTCCTCTCTCTCTTCTCCACATCTCCTCTCTCTCTTTCAGTTCGCTTTTTATCTTCTTTACTTCCTCCATCATAACCTTCTTTTGCTCCTTCGCTACCTCTCTTATCCCCTCTCTCACTCCTCTTAACCCCTTCCTCATCTTCTCCTTTATTCCTCTCAACAACCCCTTCACATCCATATCCTCCCCCCTGCCCCCCCTGGTGGCGTTTTCACCGTCTTGTTACTTCTCTTCGAGAAGTCCTCGTCCTCTTCCCCCCCCCGCACCCTCTTCCTTCTCCATTTTATCCCTCTTCCTCTTAAACAGCTCGTCTATACTCCCTTTCCTCTTGTAAAGCTCATCTAGATTCTTCGTACTTCCGCGTCTCTCTTTCCCAAACCTATCCGCAAACTGCGCCATCTATCCTCTACTCTACGGCCGTACTACTTCCCCGCGTTATCCCGAAATCCCCAGAATTCCCTAGCCCTTCACTCTCGCGCTCTCTATCCTTCCCCTTCTACTCTTGTCTCTCTAACCTCAACCTTCCCAATTCTCCTCCGCCTCCGACTCTCCTCCTCTATCTTCCGCGCTGCCTCCACTCTCACACCTTCCCTTTCCCTCACCGTGCTCACTTCTCACTCGCCACACTCTCTCACTCGCTCTATCTCTCACACTCGCACTTCGCTTTTCGCTCGCAAAAATCGCCAACTCACACCTAACCAACCGGAAACGGAAGTCCTCAAACTTATTTATTAGTAAGATGTTAAAGAGTAAAGATTACGTTTAACAGTAAAACATTTAAAGTATTTTCGAAATCGCCGCCGTTTTGTTAAATTCTTCTTGCGTGCCAATAGGTCTACGATAAACTAAAGACTTCATCCAACCCCATAAAAAATGGTCTAATAGTGTTAGACTATTTTCTATGGAGTTGGATAAAGTCTTTAGTTTATTGTAGACTTAGTGGCACGCAAGAATAATTAAGAAATCGCATAATGGAAGCTACAGCAACTATTTGGAATAATCCTGCACTGATACCAGAGAAACATGGATACATATATGATGCTGAATGCTGCATTCAACAAAACGACGGCCACGTCGAAAATATACTTTAAATATGTTTTACTGTTGAACATAATTTTTATTCTATTTTACTAATAAATAAGTTTGGGACATGGGTTTATATAAATTTTTCTGTTTATTTTCACCTAGAAAATATTTCCCTAAAATAGTGCCGTGCAATTCTGAAAAAAATATCTTGTATATGTTTAATAAATAGATTTTTATTTCATTTTTCTGTAGGTAATTCCATTGTAATTTTACATAAATACTAAGACGTATAAGATGGACTTAAAATCAAAGCATAAAAACTTGGCATGCCCGGTTTGCATTTAATCAAATCAGAAGATGTTTATGACATTAAATTTATTTAAAATAGCTATTAAATATAATTACATTATATATATTTAAAACAGTTATTAAATATTAATGAGATTTTATATATATATTAAATATTGAAAATTTAGGAAAAACTTTTTTTGTTTATTATTCTTCTGTATATAGAGTATTATGTTTTCTTTTTTCTATCTAGTATTAAATGTAAAGATAAAAGGAATGGAAGAAGAAAACATATAAGGACAAATCGTGTGATTAACATGTTGTATTTTATATATTTGGCGTAGTTTCGATTTTCATAATTTGATACATAATGTGTGGTCATATTATGTTCCTACAGGTCTTATGTAAGATGTGGCTAAAATCACTTTCATAATTATCCAAATAAAGGATCCATTGAAAGAGATATCTTCATGGGTAAATGAGTAGCTGAAAAAGCGAAATTTTTTCAAATTGTATACAATATGTTATTAAAAAATTATTATATTAAAAAATATTTAATTGCGATCCTATAAAGTATTTGTATATATTTTTATATAAATTTCAAAAAACTATATTAATATAATATAATTTATTTATAATATATATGTGTGCGCATATATGTGTTATAAAGGTATTTTTCAATGCTTTTATATATAAGTAAACATTTCTTTAATAAAGAAGATAGAGATTTTCACTATTTCTAAAGTAAAGGAAATAAATTGTGACAAATAAAGTTAAAATTTTATAGTTTGATTAAAAAGATTTGATGTATAGAAAAATAGTAATATTTTAAAATAATAAATTCATGAATAAATTATAATGTCAATATTGAGTGATTAACGAGAGAGATGATAATAGCTTGTCATGCCATGTCACAAAATATTAAAAATTCATTATTTCGCTATTATATTCTAATAGGTCCATTAGTAAGAAATTTCATTAGCAATATTGCATTGTAGTGTATTATAGTATATAGCGTATTATAGTTTAATTGCTAATTGGCATTAAATTATCTACGAATTAATGGTCACAAGCAAAAAATAGCCATTGGTAATGGCTGCTAGACAAAATTTCCAACCGATAGAAAATGTGTTTGTTAATAAATTCTGCTAAATTGAACCTCGTTACGTATCAATTTCCGAAAACAATATAATATAGTTATTATTATAGTAACATATTTATATTCATAATAAAAAAGAATCACGTTATTTTTTAATTCTAGAATAATTAGGGCTGAACAAATTGCAATATTATAGCGTTTTTGACTGGGCCGGGTTTCAACCCAACCTGAGTTGGGTTATGACGTCACATGCTGGAATAATCCAATTACAACCTAGAAGTAGAATCTGTGACGTCATAACCCAACTCGGGTTGGATTGAAACCCGGCCCAGTCGAAAACGCTATTACATAATTCGTTGGAGGACTAAAAAACACTTAAAAACAAAACTCGGTCGTCAAAAAGTTAGGCAAAAAAGAGCCTACAATTTTTCTTATAAAAATTGCAACTGTAACGAAATCAAGACGAAAAAAAGCTCACATATATAGAATGTCTCTTTTTTAGCACCTAATATATATAATCAAAAAATGTGTATGTGTGTGTGTGTGTGTGCTATGTCAGCTACGAAGATGAATCTCCAGATTTCTTGGCGGAAGCCATAGAAATTGATTTGCTTTATTAAATAAAGTATGGACTTTATATTTTTATGTGTTAAATAATTATAATACTTCCAAAAACTTTTAAGTGATATATTATAAATAAAATAATAGAATAAATGGCGCGCGCGTAGCGCGCGCCCTTGTGTTGTTCTAGTCCACTTTTAAAAAAGGCGTGTTAACTGAGTGAATTTCGTTTGTATCGAAAAATTGAAGCCTCTTTTCCGCGATGCCGATTGGTTATCTCGATTGATTGCCGCGCCGTAGCTTGCTTCATCCCGTGAGGGACTGTCATCGCGGAGTGTGGCGAGTTTCGTGCGTGTAGTGCGTCGTGTGTATCGTGATGTGACAGCTCGCGTCGTGTCGCGAAGTTAATATTATTTCACTTTTCCGCGATGCCGATTGGTTCTCTTGCTGCGCTTACTTCATTTGCAGCTGTCATTGTATATTTTGACAGTTGTGTGTATCAAGGGTTAATAGTGTAATAGTAATAGCATAATGTTAGCTAAATAGCGCGCGCGAAGCGCGCGTCTGTAGTGTCTAGTCCACTTTTAAAAAAAGCGCGTTAACTGAGTGAATTTCGTTTGTATCGAAAAATTGAAGCCTCTTTTCCGCGATGCCGATTGGTTATCTCGATTGATTGCCGCGCCGTAGCTTGCTTCCATCCCGTGTGGGACTGTCATCGCGGAGTGTGGCGAGTTTCGTGCGTGTAGTGCGTCGTGTGTGTCGTGATGTGACAGCTCGCGTCGTGTCGCGAGGTTAATCGTCCCGCGTCGTGTCGCAAGGTTAATATTATGTCACTTTTCCGCGATGCAGATTGGTTTTCTTGCTGCGCTTACTTCATTTGCAGCTGTCATTGTATATTTTGACAGTTGTGTGTATCAAGGGTTAATAGTGTAATAGTAATAGCATAATGTTAGCTAAATAGCGCGCGCGAAGCGCGCGTCTATAGTGTCTAGTATTGTAAACTGACTGTGTGTGTGTGTATGATTAAGATTATAATTTATAATATATAAATTTATAAAATATCAAATAGTTATAAGTTTATGAAATATGAAATTAATTTTTCTCGATGTTATTCTCTCTTCTTTAATTTCTAAAATCCCGCTCTTTCACTGCTGTCACGAAAAGATTTACGAAATTGTTAATATCTATTTTACCATTGAATTATAATCGTAGATGCATTTGATATAGTCATATGCTAACTGACATCCATCCATCGATTTCATTGCTGTGAAAATAGAAATTAAACACAAACAAATTATATATGAAATTTTTTATGGAAAACATTTAGGACTATTTTTTATTTTAATCATAAAATATTTTATTTAAAAAAATACATCAGTTTTGCTTACCAATTGAATGACATTTTTCCATCGCTTTTAAAATAAGTGATACAGAGTCCTCCTGTAACATGTGTTCCGCTATTTTTGAGAGAGCTTTTTCAACTATTTTGTCATTCTTCATCTGGAAAAAAGAGAAATATATATTGCTGTAAGTATTGATAAAAATCGTAAATGAGTTATGTAATTCGTTTCTTTTTTTTTTATTATTTTATTTGAATAAACAGCTATACATTTTTTCTTATGCACAAGTTTTTTTATCAATATCAATCAGTTTGTTGAGTATAAAATTTGACAGTTAACTATTTAACTAACATGGATGACATTGCTTTATTAATTTATTGGGAAATATACTGATTTCTTAATTAAGGTTTATAGAGAGACATCTAAATAGTCGTAACACTGATTTACACTGCGAGTACATCTCATTTCTATTTTTTAAACTAATTTAAAAAAATTTGAGAAATATTTATAGAAAATTACTAAAATTTTACTTACCACTTTTGTATTCAGCATCATACATTTGTAGTAACATTGCAATTTCCGATCAGATACGAAATTACCTTTGACTGCATTATCGGGCAACTCTATGCACAAATCGATATTAGAATCTTTCTGTATTCTTTATTTCCAATATATTATTTTTTAAATAAATTATTTTTTTATCTGCATATATTATAAAAAATGTTTATTATATATTTGCCCATACACACATATATTTATTATCTATTTTTATTATGTAACGTGCTTGAGTGAGAGAGAGAAAGAGAGAGAGAGAGAGAGAGAGAGAGAGAGGCCAGTAACTTGGTTTTAACAAATACCCCAATTTTCACGTATATTAAAACTTGTTTTTTAATATTAAATTTAAAGTTTTAGTTGTTTTTTTTAAATATTTAGTTTTAATTTATAATATAGATAATATATAAAATAATACAATACAAGAAATGTATCATAATATTTTAATATAATTTTTGGTATTTGATTTATTGTATATTTTAATATTAATCAAACATTACATATACTACATATTATTAAATTTTTATAATTTTTTTTTTAAATTAAAAGACATGATTATAAAATTGTATTACATAAAAATCTAAAGATCTTGACGGTTAGATACATTACATTTTGTAATATACGTAAGTTTGCAGTTTTTAATATGACATACTTGGATCCGTGCCCACCCTGTCAAGACAATGCTTCTTCACCGGTTGCAGAGCCTCCCTTATTTCGTCAAAGGACAATTTTTTCTGCGGAAATAAAAATAACTCAATGATAAATGGGCAAAAACGTGAGACATGAATGTTTAGGTTTAAACAAATATATATATATATATATATATATATATATTTATATATAAAAAATATATATATATATATATATATATATATATATATATATATATTATAAAATAAATACACCAATCTATTTTTACAAAATGATTTAAATATATTTCTCAAAAATTATGATATGAGAGAAATGTTAGTATTAATTTTATTATTTTTAATCACTAATGCACACACACACACACACACACACACACACACACACACACACACACACACACACACACACACACACACACACACACACACACACACACACACACACACACACACACACACACACACACACACACACACACACACACACACACACACACACACACACACACACACACACGGTAAAATTTGTAGAATTTGTAACATATTAAATACAATGTTAATTATAAATTTCTCTTAATTTTTTTCGGGTTATTTATTGATGTACTTACGCATCTTTCTTATTTTAAGAGACTTACACTCTCTGCATTTTGAAGATTCGCCATGAGCACACACGAAATGAAAAAAATTGTACCAGTGCCTTTCATTCTTATTCGTTGCATTTTATTAACCTTTTTGAATTCTTTTTTAACGCGATTAGGCCCCTTGATGAATCGCCACTGGGCCAACTTTTGCAAATCATATGCAAATACGTCTGTTTACTTTTATATACGGAAGTAAAATAGAAGGAGAACATTTAATATCGTGAGGTAACACAACCTAATACGTCTAAATTACCGTTTTGGCTGACGTAATTAAGGATACTTAACGCTAATATTGACACCCAAGTCTTATTATCATTGCCGAAGGTCGGATAACCACAGCATTATGCAAGTTACTTGCGGTCTCGCGATTATGTATTTGACGATGCAAAATGCATAAGGAAATAAGCGTCGAAAAACAAGATGATTTTTTCCACAGAAACAATTTTATTAATAATTATAACAGCTATAGTTTTTGTATAAGATTAATTTATTATCTGTAGCTTTATTTCTTCTACATACCTTTTTTTAATTATTATTTTTATTATAATATATATAAAATTTTTGTTTTTAAGCATTATTTTCTTGATTTTAATTTTATTCAATTTAGTTTTAAAGTTTTGATAATGAAAGTAAATAAGAAATTCTCAATAACTGTTGATTATGATTTAAAAATAAAATAATCACAAAAAGAAATTTGAAAGAAAACGAATCGCTAATTCAAAATATCAAAAGCTCTACGCCTTTTTTGTGTGTGATTTATATAATTTTTTATTATAAATATAATTTATATCATAAATATAATATAAGAGAATGTAATATTTTTACAGAGTTTAATTTATTGTTTTATGTTTATTAAAGTATTTGGGAACAATAAGAAGATTTCTGAAAACTGTATGTATTTATATTATTATATATTATTTGTTAACGAGAAGTATAATTTTAAACAAAAATAGACGTAGGGTTACGTCAACTGTCACTATTATTCAGCCAGAGACAGTTGACGTAGCCTTATGTCTATACTTTCCTTCGCTGAATACTTTAACATGAAATAGTGACAGTTGACGTAGTTCTACGTTGTTGCTTGCGGCACAGTTGTTACTGTGCCCGCGTTTCTTTTTTAGCTCAAAAATTTTTCTTTATAAGAAATTTCTCAAATTATTAGCATATAATAAATTGGTTTCCTTTAATTAATCAATTAAATTTAAAAGAATTATATATGAAATAGACGTAGGAAAGAGTAAAAAATATAATCAAATTAGTAAAAAATTAATAAAGATTAATAAAATTTAATTGATTAATTTTTAAGGTATATATAAACAAAAAACCACGTATTAGAACATTCTGAACACATTACCATATCAAGAAAATCGGTTATAAAAATTTCAATACCGGTTTCCAAAAAATCGGTAACAAAAAATTATACACATTATGGCAATTTCCGGGAAATTTTACTTTCTATATAATTCTTTAAGATTCGATCTGTCATACATGTGGCAATCCCCGAAAAATTTTACCTCTGCTTTCTATATAATTCTTTAAAATTTAATCCGTCCCCGAAAAATTAGAAAACTTTGAATTCTTGCAGAAATCGGTAACTTGAAGGGGTTACCGATTTTTGCCAAAGTAAATGCAAACCTTCCTTTAACGATATTCTATATAAGATTACATGTATAACTTTTCATTTTTTTAGAAATAAATTGGTAACCCCTTCAACGATTGATACCAAATTCAATATCAGCTTTCCTTTAGTGATAATCTATCCATCAAAAAATTCAGCTCAATATCACAAAATGTACGGAAATTAGAACAAACACGGAGATTTGTTAAAACAAAAATTGGTAACCCCTTCACTAATCATCACTAAATTTAATATCAACATTCCTTTAATAACACTCTATAAAACAATAATTTTTAATGAAACTCATAAAAACAAATTTCAGCTTAATATCACAAAATTTACGGAAAAGAGCAGTCATAGAGATTTGTTAAGATAGAAATCGATAACTCCTTTTGGAGACTTTAGAGACTTTAGAGAGAAAATGGGACTTTATAGGCTATCGAATAACACCTTATTTATTACTCGACTAGCTGGTTACTCGGGCTTCGCCCCGGTAACGGAAGACGTCCCGGTAACGAAAAACTATACACTCTTTAGTTTCTTCCGGAAAATTCTACCCTTATTTTATATGGTCTTAATACAAAATCTGTCCAGCCGTTTTTGAGTTATAAATGGTGTAACTAACCCGACTTTGTTTTATATATATTGATTATTAGATTCGAAAATATAACAAAAATTATAGCTATCATAGAGATTTGTTAAAATAGAAATCGGTAACCTTTTTTGGTTTATTTATTACTCTACGATTATTATTTTCGAAAATATAACAAGCAAATATACGCAACCGGTTTAAAAAAAATCGGTATTGAAAAATTAACCCCACCACCACCATTCCCGGAAAAATCTACCTCTGTTTCATATAAAATTCTAGTAAATTTGGTTTATTAACAAATGAGTAGGTCGCGGAAAACGAAAAAAATCGTTAACCCCTTTTGGAGACTTTATAGACTTTAGAGAAAAAATGAGACTATATAAGCTATCAAATGACAATTTATTTATTACTCTACGATTATTATTTTCGAAAATATATCAAAAAACTACACAACCGGTTTAAAAAAAATCGGTATCGAAAAATTCTCTCTCCTCCTCTTTTTTTAAAATTCGGTCTATTAACAAATGAGTAGTTTACGGTCAGACAGACAAACAGACATACAGACAGACGTCAGGTTCTTATAATAATTCCATTTCAAGAAAATCGGTTATAAAAAACCACCAAAATAAATTGCAGGAACATTTAGCTCACATCGAGAGCTTTCAAAAACTATATAATAAAGTATATTTTCCTTTAATACTTTTCGAGAAAAAACGTTGCAAGAAAACGTTGCATCTGTGCCTGAATTTACCTCCTTTTACTGTCGACAAAGACGTAGTTCTACGTTAAAATACATCAATCGACGCGGTAGGGTAACTGGGGGGAATATGCCAGTGTGGAGAATATGCCACTCGTTATGTTTAACAAAGCTACGACTAGGAGCGTTGTTGTAAATACTGTGAAATTGTTAAAAATATTTTATCTGACGTTTTGCCCAAGTTTTACTTACTTTCTGTCAGTATTATAGTTTTTATGGGGTAAGTACAGTATGACAAGTATGACAACGTGCTTTTTAGAATTTTTTTAGTGTTTTATATAAGATATTCTTCAAGCATTACACAATTTTTAACTCGATTAGCTTGTCGTTCTATTAATATTGGTTAGGATGAAAGTATTCAGTACGTCGCCGATTCGTTTTACTGGCAATCGTATAATACAGGCTCATTTTAATATAAAACTGCATCTTGGGGGAATATGCCACTACTTACAATTAGATAGGGGTAAAATGCCAGTACTGTTTACAGCTTCCTAACCCTAGTAGCAGGATACTGCTAGTATAGGTTAGGAGAAGCTGTAAACAATATAAATAAATATTTTGCTGTATAAATATTGAAAAAATGTTGAAAAAATGATGAAAAAATATTGAAAAATGTTAAATAAAGACGTTTATTTCATGCGCTAAGAATATTATAGGCTACGTACTTAATATTTTGCAAAATT